>NC_080718.1:532500-727500 GCF_019097595.1 Hemibagrus wyckioides | reverse complement strand
GTACGGATGTGTGAGGGTGTCTGTGGAGGATGTAACGGTGCTGGTCGACTACACTATCCAGAAGTTCTGTGTGCAATATGTAAGTCTGAAAAACAAATGAACAGAAGAATAAATAATGCAGAATTGCACGTATATATACCGCACATTGGCTCATGGTGATTTGTGAGGAATTTCATACATATAATGTAAACATAAATATGCTAATTCAGGCTAATTCCAGAAACAAACAATGGCATTTCTGTGGCATTTCACACTGACACTGTGGACCATATGTGTGTATGTGATGTAGCACTAAATGTGATGCCCTCTTTTATGTTTTAATCAACATGCTGGAGAGCTTCAATGTCTTTTTAGCCACTTCACTTTACTTAGCATATTGCACGTGCGCACACAACATTTCTTATAGCACAAATTGTGGTGCCCCTCTAAACTGGCCCAGACGCACACACACACCCGGAACCAAAATTACATGTAATCATTCATAACATCACATCTTTCCCACTTTAAAAGTAAAGCACTATCTTTGGGATTCTTTACTTCTATTACTAACTTTTATGCAAAAAAACAACCTTTTTTTTCTTTTACCTAACAGTAAAACAATAGTTGCAGTTTAACTGTGAGATATTACAATCAACCTTTTTTTCCCCAGTCCTTGAAATATTTAACAAATTTCAATAAGCCTTTCAGGAGTCTCAAAAGTGACATTCTTACTTGGCACAAAGTATTATGGAACATGTGCCACACACAAGACCTGAAATAATTGTTTGGTCTGAAAACTACACACCTGGCAACACACAAACATCATCTGACATTCACTGAATTTAACTAGATGGCTGTTCCTGAGAAAATTCAGCAACTTATTATTTCAATCAATTTACCCTCTAGGCTTTCTCACAACAAATCAATCTCACTGTTGGATATATAATCTAATGATTGTCAGGTAGTTCTAGGTTTCCCCTTGTTTTATATAAACTGTATCCGATACTGCCATCCTGTGGTGAGATTGAGAATTGACCTAATACAGGAGACTTACTAACAGGTACCACAGAGTATAGAAGTAAAGCATTAAGTCTCTTTATATACTTTCACAAGAAGACCAGCCTGTAACCACTTAATGAAATAAAAATAATAAATGAATTAAATGACATGAATGAAATTTGTTTTTATACTTGTACTTCTTGATATAAAACACTTTTCAGTTTCAAACATCTGAATCAGTGTTTATAAGTTAGGTCTGGTGATTAATTTCAGCTGGAGGATGTGGAAAGAAAACAAGGCCTGTCCCTTCACTTTCCTTCACTTAAAGCACTCTGAAATTTCCTTCAGGATGAATGTAAAAGTTTACAGAATTGCCATATTTGGCTGAGGGTCTGTGTGCTCAGCTGTTTAAAGAGGCAGAAGGCCATCATACAGAGGTGGCAGCAGGAATAACACAGACTACTGACTTAACACCTTACTACACACTGTGTCACTTTAAATTTCATTCATCTCAGGTTACTTTTACAAGCATTACTGCACTTTAAAACTTTGGACCCTGTGTTTTCTATAATGTCTTATTTTCATTTTAAATGTACTTTTTTGTGATTTCAGTATTTATACTCTATACTCTTATACTTACACTCTACCCATGTGTGTACTTACCCCTACTGTAGCCCCTCCCTGCATGCTTCTTATTCCTGTTGCGCTTTATATATCTCTCATCAGCACTGTGAATGTCATACATGTGTCTTAGACCTTGAGTCCAAGAGAATTATTATTTCATCTCATCACACTGTATGTGGCTGCGATTATCTTGAAATACCGCATCGTTAAAGCTCTGTGAAGAGATTCTGGCACTTAGGTTTAAAACACTTAAATCCTCATTATTCCCATCCTACAGTTCTGTTATTTATTTTAAAGTAAATTGTTCTTCATAAGTATACCAGTAATTGTTAAGAAGTTTCTGTCAGTTCACATTTCACAATACAAATCAAATCCAGCTCCAAGAACAGATTCAGGGTCTAAGGTGATCTGTTATAAAGACGGTATAAGCTTTCATATAAGCATTTCTTTAATGTTAACTAATGCAGTAAATAAAGTAAGTTAACAGAGCCTTAATGTAAAGTGTTATCACAGTATGTTTATATGGTTTATTACTCACATAAATAATTGTAATGTGATAAATGTATTGATTATGTCCACTTCAAAAGAAAATCAGCTGAAATCAGAATAAACCTAAGCTTTTAAACTTTATTTGTAGAAAACATTGTTTTCCTTCTAGGATTAAGCTCTTATTAATCCTCAATATTCTTAAATGGAGGCTTGTGTTCTAGTCATCTCTTAATTTTGGACGAACAAAATTTGCATTAGTCCACCCTCACAGGGTTTTTTTTCACAGGCTGAAAGGCTGAATTTGTCAAATGTCAGATTCATTCAATCACCAAAAAGACTTGAAGAAACCAACTCGGGTAAAACACCAAATCTATGCATGGAGTTCAAAATTCTGTGACCACATTAATAATCTGGGATTTTTCTTCAACTGCATTTTTTCCTCTTTAAAATATAGAAAATAAACAATAGTTAATTTAAGATTCTGTACTCTTTCTAGGTGTCTATTTAAAGGTGAGATTTTCCTCATGTCTGATCTTTTTTACTGAAGCATGTGTTCAAGTGACACTGATGCATTTGATCTAAAATGGCTTGTAAGGTTTTGCATAAACTTGTGGTGTCCATGCAGCTCAAATGCACAAACTCATTTAAAGCAAAAACGGCAACTTGCTAAATGCTAGAAACTCAGAAAGGCATCTTGCATAAATTTCAAAGATTTTACTTCAGGTTGTCAAATAATATAATCTGTTAAACAAATGAATGTATTAAACTAGAAAAAAATGCAAAAAAGAAGCATTTTTCCTAGTGGTCTCAGACATTTGGACCCCACTATATATTTTATTATGGCCTTAGCAAGGCTATAAAGTGTCCACCTTTTATATATTTCTTTTCTGTTTTGTACATTCCTTATTTTGAAGGCTAGTGTATTAATTTAAGTGTGTTCATTTATGACAGAAATGGCCTCAATGTGTCTTAAAATGTCCTTGTTTTGTCTGTGCAGGCAACATTTATAACTGATTCCAGGTGTTTTGAGGAAATGCATCTCAAGCTCTGACATACTGCTGTGGCTGAAATTGATTTTTAAGACACTAATGTACATGGAAGTTGCTGGACAAAGCTCAGTCTGATGGTGTGGTTTTAGATCATTTGTGGCATATCTTGCTTCTTGTCATAGATAAATGTGAACTGTCTGAAAATGGAAAAATCGTGTTGGCAGTAGGACTAAAAGGCAACTGTAAGCAAACATTTTGATCAGTGGAGTTGAAATAAAGCTTATCTAACAGTTAGAACAGCTGTCCTGTGTTGTAATTATTTTATTGTTCATATTCTTATTATTAACATGAGTTAATCATAATGGACTTTTTACTGGACAATGGCAGCACACAGAGCGCTTACTCTAAATAAATTATGTTTATTATTATTTTTGTGTGATATGGTGATGGAGTTCTAACTGAAACAATACAAACTAAAATATTTCATCCTATCATCACATACTCTCCCATCCAGCATGTCTAGACAAACATGCGTACACATGCACACGTGCACACAATCTTGGTATTTCCAATGACCTTCGTATTGGTGTAGATATTTAATGGAACATGCCATTTCAGAGGCTTGTACCAATCACTGTAGTTACATAAAGCCCAGTATTTACAATATGAATAGGTAAAGATCATCTTCTGTTGTGTCCTAAACCTTTATAAACTACTGTGTTGAGACAGTGTGTAGAATTCATGCACTTGTCAGCTGTAAGAGTGTTTTATATTCTGACTCACATGTCAACAGAAACAGAAGCTGAATAGATTCTGTATGAAGCCTTAAAAAATAATCAGACATGATCTTCCATGAGTGCATTCTCTGGACATCAAATAAACCCAGACACACCTCATATTTCTGCCCTTTAGATCTGGCAAAACGGTATAGAATAAGTTATTTATAGTTATAGTTAGTGCTGGTTTATATTGGTTTATACTGGTTAGTGCTGGTTTATACCAGTTAGTGCTGGTTATACTGGTTTTTACTGGTTAGTGCTGGTTTATATTGGTTTATACTGGTTAGTGCTGGTTTATACCAGTTAATTCTGGTTCATACTGGTTTATACTGGTTAGTGCTGGTTTATACTGGTTTATACCAGTTAGTACTAGTTTATACTGGCTTATACTGGTTTATACTGGTTAGTGCTGGTTTATACTGGTTTATACCAGTTAGTGCTGGTTTATACTGGTTTATACCAGTTAGTGCTGGTTTATACTGGTTTATACCAGTTAGTGCTGGTTTATACTCTCTTATACCGGTTTATACTGGTTAGTGCTTATTTATACCTGTTTATACCAGTTAGTGCTTTGTGGTATTAGAAAAAAATTATGGCTGCTTTCTAGACGTCCTAAACAAGTGTGTAATTTTCTGCAAACCTGTCCCTGGGTCATAAGCCCAAGAAAAAAACATGATTTTGAACAGTGACCAAAATTAGTGAGAGGCTAATCAACCCACTATAAAATAACTTGTACTGATAGGTGCTGTAAAATATACTCCACTTGTTTGCAGCTGGTGTTTTATTATGTAGTAATAGTTGCAGTGGTCTGGGAAAATACTGGACTAAAACAGATGGATTTCAAGAGGAAATAATTTATCTGGGTCTGGGATCTTCCAGTGCACAAGTACCTTTATTTGTCTTTATTTATCATATTTTTTATTCACTGCCCTTGAGCATGAAGGTATTTAATTTCTGATCTAAAATGTCAGCAAAATACAACAGGTTTAAGAAATGAATTTTTATAAATACAGATTTGAAGAATTCAGACTGAACAAAAGTGAAGCAAACAGATTTCTTCAGCAGGGGGTATCTGTCTCGTAAGCTGTTTAGTGAAGAGTAATTCTGCAGTATGATTAATGCTGTCACACCTGACTAATGGTGTCTGAACTCAAGCGACCCTACACTTGAATAAATGAGGGACGCTGTGTCCACCTGTGTCCAGGGGTGATGTTTCACACCGAGGGTCTGAATTCATCTATCTAATAATCCCACTCCTAATCAAACCCAGCCTTAGATATGATTTAAATTATGGTAGAATAACTATGTTACTCATATGGGAAATGTCTCAATCAATAATGCTTTACCTTATGGTCCCCTTAAATGATATTATTTAACATTAGTTTACATAAACAAACCATGTATGTCACTATTAATATACACCATAAGCAATGCTAACAAAGACTAGTATTAGTTTGTGTGTTTTCTTTTAATGCACATTGTTAGCAAAATTCAGAACTGAGGTGGAGACCAAAGTTCAGTCATTTATCAACATTAAGCAACATGCTGTATTTAATATACCCTAATTTATGAGGACTTGTTTTAGTCGTTGAATAAAACATTAGTCACTGAAGGTGTATTTCATTAACATTTCAATAAATGTCAGTTAAATCATGTGTTAATGTACTTTGTTAAAAAATCAAGTGCAGTTTAATTATGCTGAAGCTCATGCTTTATTAATGTTAACTAATATTAAAAATCTAACCAAGCTTGATTTTTGTGAACAGGATTTTTATTTATTTATTTATTTATTTTGGAAAACACCTTAAAGGCTACTGATATTATAAACTATTTCTTCTTAAAGAGTAACCTTGAGAGTTCAGAGTAACTGCATTATAAATGATGTGCTACAGTGGTGTGATTTGGTGTAAACTGTAAATCCACATTTTTAGTCCTCTACAATTTAGATTTTCAGATTTTTATCTAAAGATTTCAGACTTTTTATACACAACTGTGCTCTGGATGCTTAAATATAAATGTGCAATTCCCAAAATGTTTTGAAAACAAACTTTCCAAGACTATAAATATCTGAATTTTGTTTGGTTATTTGTCATTTTTCACATTTTAGTAAACCTTAAAGTTTCTGAAGTTCTTTAAAAAAGATTTGTATATAAGTGAAAAGTTCATTTAGTGTTGTGTTGCTTTTTAAAGGAAAATTATACAGACATACTGATGACTAAAAATAATCAGAATGAGACGGTAATAGGAGCAAATGAAAACATTTATTAAAGTAAACTATATAAACATTATACAACTATAAGTTTATTTACAACAATATTATTTGCAGCTACTATTTATACTAATTACTATTTACTGTTATCTAAAAAGACAGGGGTAGAGGGATAGATTGATAAGGGACACTCTATGAGGGATGAGGGATATTAAAACTACTCCTTGGGTGCTGGGTTTACTGTACAGACCTGTAGGAAAGAAAAGAAAATACTTTAATATTAAGTTAATCAAAAATAAGAATAAAATTAATTTCTACTTACGTGTGGGGAGCTTGAACAATGTATAGAAAAGAAGTGAGGGAAAAGAAATGGAACAGAGGAAGAAAAGAGGAATTGGGGAGAAGGAAGGACATTGCTCAGAGCTTCCACAAAATGTCCATCATCTTCTGGACACATTGTCTGAGGAAAGGTCTCAGTTTGCTGGATAAGGCTGCTGGGTCTTGGTAGAACTCCGGGGGCTGAGTAAACAGCATTTCAGCAAGATCTGTAAGCTGGTCCTATAGACAAATTACATCATCACTATCATAATCCAACACAGTGTCACTGAGTTTAGGATACAATACTGAGAATCACAGCATCAGAAGATATTAGACACTTACAATAAGCACTTTAAAGTAGGTCCTTGCTGCAGGCTTCCACATGTCTACCTCCCACATGCTGATGAGTGCAAACATGCGCTCCAAGAATCCTCCCTTAAGCTTTAGGAAAGAAAGACAACAAGCTCCATTAATACCATGTCATATCAGGGTTAACAATATGGAAAAATAAAATGAGATGAAATAAACCAGGTTCTGAAACTACATTCAAGCATGGCTTTTAAATCTCCTGATAAGACTCTTACTGTCTCAGGTATTGAGCTGTTTGTGAAGTAGCCGAATAGAAGCAGCTCGAAAAAGATGTCCACGAAGTTGTAGTGGTGGACCTGCACAGAAAAGAAAAGTTCCAAAAAGAAATTAGCTTTACATAATGGAGTCCTGTTTTCAATCACATCAAAATCTTTTAGATTTAAACATTAGTCATGTTACGCAAGCATTTATAAGCTTACATAGCACCCGGAGAGCTCTGCTCCAATCGAGTCCTGATAAGAAGGAGTCTTCAGGAAATGAATCAGAGCCTCGTAGGCCAGCTGTACACGACCTGCATCCTGTTAAAACAAACAAACAAAATAATCACTTTGGCTATAGTTTTCAACGTGGAAACTCATTTTAAACCCTAAAATGAAGCAGTATGTAAGCCTCAGCATGTCCAGTACTTTACTAAAGATACACAGATGATGTATTACATGGACCAAATGTCCAACTACTTCATATCCCAGAGCCCTAGGATTATCCTAAGGGTGTGATTGTTATAAAATTAGCTTTTGATGCTTGTTATTTTAATTATTATTCCTTAATTACTCATTACCACATTTATTTAACAACTGCATCATTTTCAAGCCCAGTAACTGAAAGTATGTTGCACAAGGAAACAGTCTATCATCATTCTGAAGTCACCTGGTTGTTAACTGCTGACAGACGCATCACAATCTTCTTCCCCATAACGAACAAGAAGTTCTGATTGTCGATGCAGGTAAGATGAATCTGAATATAAGACAGCATACAATAGAAAATTAAAGCAGAGTGGACTTTACCTGAGTAAAAACAGCAGCTAAACAAAGGTTTTACTCACAGCAAACGCCTCACGGATCACATATCAGTTACCCCTCTCTCTGTAAGATGGTCCCTAAGAAACAAAAGATTTACATGCTTAGTGTATTAAACATACATTACACCTTCATACCATTAAACTGTGAAGATAATCGTACCAAGTAAAGGGCACCTCCATCTCCTCCTGGCTAAGGCTCTCCTCACTCTCCTGAAAGACACATTAGCAATAAATCATTAAAACTCACACAGTAAATGTTACAGCCTCCCATTCAGGGGAATAGCAGCATATGTAGCTACACATCAGGTCTGAAACACAGAATTACCTCAGAGTTGTACTGTTCCTCTGAATCACTGTGGGGAGAGTCAACCTGCTCCTGCTCCCAGGTGGAGATGTTCACCTGACCATCTTTAGCCACATGCAGGAACGTGCAGGACACCAAGGTTCGCTGTTAAATTTAAAAAAGAAAGAAAGAAAAATGAACACTCTAGACCCATATGTTTAGAAAATTTCAAGAGTTACTATCTACAATACAGACTTCATGACATTGAAATGAGCTCTGTAACCTTCCCATATTCAGCCTTAAGAGAACAATTTGAAGTGAACACAATTAGTCACTGCAACTAACAAAAGTTTTGTGATGCCACAAAAGATAATCCCTCACCTGTATGGCAGTGAACTGGTCCTCGATGGTGGTTCAATAAGGGAATCCCTGCAAATGACAATTAGCTGAAACTCAAGATCTACTTCACAAAAGTGTTCATCTAATAATCATTAATATCAATTCTCTTCATCAGAGTAACAAAGATGGTGATTACCAGCTGGTCGAAGTAGCGCGTCTTGGTGGTTTTAAACCAGCAAAAACGACTCTCAGGACCCCTTATCATCCCGAGGAAGTATACCTTAACGTCCACTGCCTAGAAATAGAGAAACCAAACTAAACATTAGAACTTGTAAAGAAGGATGTGTGTGCTTGTATCTCAGCTGTAGCACTGTAGAATACCCCAGACAGGAAGGTAAAGGTGCGTGCAGAGAGGAACTGGATATTTTGCCAGGCGCTGATCAGCTCACCAGCATCGAGCCTCTGTGAAATGAAGAGCATGATGAACATAACTGCTTCCTATCACAGCGATTTTATAATAACACAAGTAACATTCTCTCGCTTTCTTTACAATCAAAACAACCCTGTGAAATCCAGTGATCAGCTTTAGTAAATAAATGAAAGGTTTGGTTACCAGAAGGATGGGTGAAGATTCCTGGTCATGTTCTTTTGGCAGCAGCTGAAGGTTTGGCTCAACGACCTTAAAACACACAAACACAATTAGTAACTGCCCCTTACCTGAACCCCTTACCTGAATGCCAGGGAAACCGTCCTCACAGTTGTTATGGTAAGGGAATCCCTGCAAACGACAATTAGATGAAACTCAAGATCTACAACCGCATTTCATTTAAGTTCTCTTTTAATAATCGTTAAAGTGGAACCTCTTCATGAGAGTAAGAAATACTGTGATTACCTCGAGCGTCCAGCAGTGTGCAGTTTCATGCCAGCAGAGACGACTCTCTGGACTCCTTATAAACCTGAGGATGTCTCTCCTAAGGTCCACTTGCTAGAAATAAAGAAACAAAACTAAACATTAGAACTTGTAAAGAAGGATGTGTGTGTGTTTGTATCTCAGCTACAGCACTGTACAATACCCCAGACTGGGAGATGGAGGAGTCTGCAGTGTTGTAGTCAACATTACAGCAGGTGCTGTTCAGCTCACCAGCACTGAGGGGCTGTGAAAAGTAGAACATGAAGATCATTAGTGCTTTTTATCATAGCAGTTTCACACTAACACTTTCAAACATTCTGTCACTTGTAAAACCGAGCGATCAGATTTAGTAAATAAATGACAGGTTTGGTTACCAGAACAACAGCTGAAGATGTGGAGTGAGTTTCTGTGGGCAGCAGCGGCAGGATTGGCTCAACAACCTTAACGCACACACACACACACACACACACACACACACACACACACCCTTAGACAAAAGCAGCCTACACGTTTCAAATGTAGTTGAAATATTTTACTGACACCTACCTGGAGGACTGAGGGAGTATCTGATGATTCTCCCTGCAAATCCACAGGTTCTGCAATAAATGAGTTTCATGTAAGTTCAATTACAATTAATATTTTCTGTTAAATCTACAACATTAAAATGGCCAAGTTTATTAATTAGTAGATAGGTAGAGAGAAAGAGAGAGAGAGAGAGAGAGAGAGAGAGAGAGAGAGAGAGAGACCTTGTAAGTTTTACTCCCCTATTTACATCAACGGGTCTGAAGTAGAGCGTGTCTCCAGCTTTAAGTTCCTGGGTGTCCACATCTCTGAGGATCTGTCCTGGCATCTGAACACCTCAACTCTGGTTCGGAAGGCACAACAGCGTCTTTACTTCCTAAGGAGACTGAAGAAAGTTCACCTATCCCCCAAGATCCTGACCAACTTTTACCGCTGCATCATTGAGAGCATCTTGATGAGCTGCATCACAGTGTGGCATGGCCATTGGGTCTCTTCACCACAGTAGATGTCTGCGCAGAACACACAAAATAATCAAAGACTCCTCCCACCCGAGTCACAAACTGTTCAACCTTCCATCCAGGAGGAGATACAGGTCCATCCTCACCAGAACCAGTAGGTTTAGGGCCAGTTTTTTTCCTTCAGCCATAAATCTACTGAACTCTACACTACACCGCTAGGACACTCATGTCTTTCTACACTTACCACTTTACAGTTCTGCTCCACTCTGTACATTCTGTTAATATAATATTTTTCACTGTTAAACATTCTGTTGTACATTCTGTTATAATATAATTTTTTCTCAGTGTGTAATATAATTAATGTACATATTGTCCATTTCATAGATTACACCTAGTATTATCTATTTGTCTATCTATTTATATACATTTACATATACTATATTTATACATACTATATAATATATGTATATTATCTGTTACTGTTGTACATACATTTTACATAATGCACACATTTTTAGCACAATTATAATTACACCTGTCACTTTATCTACTGTAAATATTACTTGCACATACTTCTCTATGCACACTCTGACATAGCCTTATTTATCGATGTACATATTTACATATTTATCTGCACCTGTTCATTGGCAGAATTTCTACTATTTGCACTTCTGGTAGATGCTAAACAGCATTTCATTGCTATGTACCTGCACTCTGCAATGACAATGAAGTTGAATCTGTCTGTCTGTCTGTCTGTCTGTCTGTCTGTCTGTCTATCTGTCTATCTGTCTATCTATCTATCTATCTATCTATCTATCTAATGCACAGGGTTTCACGCTGTCCACCAGGCGCCTCAAAAGTGATTGGCCAAAACCTTCAGATGTGAACGTTTGTGTGCTTCGCTGCATGTCAAAGCTTTTCCATAGGACAGAAATACCTGTTCTCGTCTAGACCTGATCGGTGAGCGGTACACCCCGTATGGCTCGCCAGCTCATCACTGTGCAAACACATTCACGCACTCGCTCATACCTAATAGCAATTTGTTTCAGCTGATCCACCTACTGGCATGTCTTTTGGAGGTGAGAGGAAACCGGAGAACACCGGGTGTACACGCACGGGGACTCCGGACAGACTGCAAACTTGTGACCCTGCAGCTGAGAGGTGGGACCTCTTTTAAGTCTTTTGAGACAGTCTGTGCAGACATTCTGTTGATCTTAAAGTGAATTTGTTTAAACTGCTGTTTCCTCAGGTGTAACTCATCTGGAATTGGCGTAAATCGGCACTAGAGGCCAATCCTGGGCGCTGCGCCCAGCCGCACGAGGCCCACACGCCTGTCCATGTCTCCCTGGTGGTCTAGTGGCTAGGATTCGGCGCTCTCACCGCCGCGGCCCGGGTTCGATTCCCGGTCAGGGAAACGAGCTCCTTTTCGCGCCCGGCCAGAGCTAGCGGCCGCAAGAAGCCGATGCACTGAAACGGCGCGCTTCCCAGAGGCTGGTAAAAGCTGTCCTTCGAGCCGGATTTGAACCAGCGACCTAAGGATGTCCATTTGTAAGCACCTACAGTCCTCCGCTCTACCAGCTGAGCTATCGAAGGGAGGGCTAATTCACCTTTTGGCAGCGACCTGGCAAACGGGACCCCTGATGATTTTGTCTGTTACGAGACACGTAGCGCAGCGGTTTCAGGGGCGCTAGGCCAGATTTACTGGGGCCTATAAACGTGCTTGTCGATGTTGGACCCTTCTTCACCGACAAACTTTACAATCCCGTTTGCAATCTCAGGTTTCTACGCGTGGCCGCCCTCGCCGGTGCGTTGACTTAAACTAAGTAAATACAGAGAGGACCTAATGCGCAGGGTTTCACTCTGTCCACCAGGCACCTCAAAAGCGATGGGCCAAAACGGTCAGATGTGAACGTTTGTGTGCATCGCTGCACGTCAAAGCTTTTCCATAGGACAGAGATACCTGTTCTTGTCTAGACCTGATCGGTGAGCAGTACACCCTGCATGGCTCGCCAGCTCATCACAGGGCACTGTGCAAACACATTCACGCACTCACTCATACCCAATAGCAATTTGTTTCAGCCGATCCACCTACTGGCGTGTCTTTTGGTGGTGAGAGGAAACCGGAGAACACCAGGTGTACACGCACGGGGACTCTGGACAGACTGCAAACTGGTGACCCTGCAGCTGAGACCTCTTTTAAGTCTTTTGAGACAGTCTGTTGATCTTAAAGCGAATTTGTTTAAACTGCTGTTTCCTCGGGTGTAACTCATCCGGAATTGCCGTAAATCGCCACTAGAGGCCAATCCTGGGTGCTGCACCCAGCCGCACGAGGCCCACAAACCTGTCTGTGTCTCCCTGGTGGTCTAATGGCTAGGATTCGGCGAGCTCGCTGGGGCGGCCCAGGGTCGATTCCCGGTCAGGGAAGCAAGCTCTTTTTTTGCGCCCGGCCAGAGCTAGCGGCAGCACACAAACGGCGTGCTTCCCGGAGGCTGGTAAACGCCATCCTTCGAGCTGGATTTGAAACGGCAACCTAAGGATGTTCATTTGTGAGCATCTACAGTCCACCGCTCTACTAGCTGCGCCAAAGTTCAATAGTCTGCTTCGGGTGGGGAAGAAAGGAAAAAAATGGGGAAGGAGGGGAAGGAAGAAAAGAGAGAAGAGAGAAGAAAAGAAAGCAAGCAAAGGAGAGAGAGTGCCACATGTGATTTATATGCACCTGTTTTGTAATTTTTTTAATTAAAACAAAAACCTAACAATATTTATATTATTAAATATATATGTTGAAGCACACACCTAAATAAACTTATAATGATAAAACAAAGAATACATTCAAGTCAGGTCAAGAATCTTTTATTGTCCTTTTGACCACATATAGCTGATGCAGTACACAGTGAAATGAGACCATGTTTCTCCAGGACCCTGGTGCTACATAAACAACATAACATAATTACAAAACACAGAGCTAAGGACGGAAAGTAAGCTGTCCTAGCTTCATAAAGTACATCGTGTGCAACTTGGTGCAAACAGTGCAAGACAAAAGACAGTGCAAAGAGACAATACAGTACGTATAGCAGCAGTTGAATAATGTGCAAATACAATTCAAATAATACATTATTTAATACATGTACCCTAATAATAAATACAAGTGACAAATTATAAAATAGCAATATATTAAACTATAAACAAAACAGAAAAATACTATTTAAACATCAAATATTTAAATATAAAATACATGTAACTTTGTAAGAATACAAGTGCTATATGCAACATATCTATATTTTCTGTATTTTTTTGAGCAACTGTTGTTCTGTCATCATCTCTGTCACTGGACAATAAATTCTGGCCTTGTCTTGGCTACGTCCAGTTGCTGATGTCCTAGAACAACCACACTTTCTGCAAGTGTCGGCCTTCACCTAACGTATGCACGTGGTTGACGTGGCACAGGTGGTTGAAATGCTCTTGGAGGAACACGGCTTGGTTGATGGACCATCAAGTAGGGTGGAGCGCTGCTGGGCTGGGGAGTGCTGGTTGCTGAGGCTCCAGGGTCCATGTCCAGGGTCCGAATGTGGGTTCGGTGTGGGGACCATGCTTGATAAAAGTGCTGGGCTCGATGGAAACAGCACCAGTTTGCGCCAGTATGCGTAAAACATGATGAAAAAAATATACATTAACAGTCTACATATATGGCAGTAAAATTTAAGCAGTGGGTAAAGAGTTTAGGTGAGATATTTCAGATGTAATATACTGAGATATTTACATACCAAATTCTCCTCAATAACTTGAGTGGGAGAATCTGAAAAAAGTCATGTGTCCACAGGCCTGCACTGGACATTTACTTATCTGCAACATTAAAAAAAACCACTGTCAGTTGGCACAAAACCTAAAGATTACACGGTATGGCTTTGTCTTTTCTATACATACCCTCTGGTGAGGAGCAGGTCTGTCCCCAGCTGCAGAGGGACACACACCTGTACTGGAAAACTGCCATGGCCTTTTGATTTTTGAGGCTTTAGTAGTTGAAAATCTGTGAAAGTTAAATTCAGCATGTTGAGTTGAATAATATCATAATTAAATAAATAAAAACGAACAACATGCAATTCCGTACAATTTCCAGCCCTCTTATATTATAAATTGTACATAAAAATGCACACTATAATAATAATAATACACTATGATGAATAATACCAGTACACTATGATGAATAATACCAGTACACTATGATGAATAATACCAGTACACTATGATGAATAATACCAGTACACTATGATGAATAATTTTTTTGTATACTTATAACGCATATCAATACATGATACACATCGAGGCATGGATTTAAACAAAAAACAGCTCTTACCTGGGGCGGTATAATGTTCCAAATCCTCCTAAAAATTAAGGTTAATCACAGCACATGATTATAATACTCCAAAAGTTATTAAAATAAACAGGTAAATACGCGATATACGAAAACACACACTGCAGGTGAAAACACTTAACTTGAATGACACGTCACTGCGCGTGCACGATTTGATTGGCGGATTCATCCGTTTCCGTGGGCGGGCCCATCGGCGCGAACGAACGCGATTAGCGGAGAATGATCAAATTGCGAGAGATTCGATTGGCTCGGACGGGCGTGGCCATCATTGTCTGTCCATCTTTTCAGCGCAGGGATTGGGGAAGAAACATGTAACGGATGTAACGGGCCGATGTGATTGGCCGAGAAAGATTTCCCCGATTTCCCGGGGGAGCTTTGATTGGCTGGCTGACCATGCTTACATGTCTGTACGAAGCCCGAAACCTCTTCACTCACTCTAGCTGACGACACACACACACACAGTAGCGGTCTGAAGTCCGTGAAAAATACATTGTTGCTATTACCGTTTAAGCGATATGTTGCTTAAACTATTGCAAGAAATTCTGAAATAATATATAAATACAACTCTGAGTGGGTCTCGAACCCGGGTCTCCAGCATGGGAAGCGGGTGCTCTACCAAATAATTATCAAATAATAGCACACTTAAGCACAACATGAGCAAGATTTTAGCGTTGGAACTAATATATATATATATATATATATATATATATATACACTATATTGCCAAAAGTGTTCGCTCACCTGCCTTGACACACATATGAACTTAAGTGACATCCCATTCCTAATCCATAGGGTTCAATATGACGTCGGTCCACCCTTTGCAGCTATAACAGCTTCAACTCTTCTGGGAAGGCTGTCCACAAGGTTTAGGAGTGTGTTTATGGGAATTTTTGACCATTCTTCCAGAAGCGCATTTGTGAGGTCACACACTGATGTTGGACGAGAAGGTCTGGCTCTCAGTCTCCACTCTAATTCATCCCAAAGGTGTTCTATCGGGTTGAGGTCAGGACTCTGTGCAGGCCAGTCAAGTTCATCCACACCAGACTCTGTCATCCATGTCTTTATGGACCTTGCTTTGTGCACTGGTGCACAGTCATGTTGGAAGAGGAAGGGGCCAGCTCCAAACTGTTCCCACAAAGTTGGGAGCATGGAATTGTCCAAAATGTCTTGGTATGCTGAAGCATTCAGAGTTCCTTTCACTGGAACTAAGGGGCCAAGCCCAGTTCCTGAAAAACAACCCCACACCATAATCCCCCCTCCACCAAACTTTACACTTGGCACAATGCAGTCAGACAAGTACCGTTCTCCTGGCAACCGCCAAACCCAGACTCGTCCATCAGATTGCCAGATGGAGAAGCGCGATTCGTCACTCCAGAGAACGTGTCTCCACTGCTCTAGAGTCCAGTGGCGGCGTGCTTTACACCACCGCATCCGACGCTTTGCATTGCACTTGGTGATGTATGGCTTGGATGCAGCTGCTCGGCCATGGAAACCCATTCCATGAAGCTCTCTGCGCACTGTTCTTGAGCTAATCTGAAGGCCACATGAAGTTTGGAGGTCTGTAGTGATCGACTCTGCAGAAAGTTGGCGACCTCTTCGCACTATGCGCCTCAGCATCCGCTGACCCCGCTCCGTCAGTTTACGTGGCCTACCACTTTCTGGCTGAGTTGCTGTCGTTCCCAAACACTTCCACGTTCTTATAATACAGCTGACAGTTGACTGTGGAATATTTAGGAGCGAGGAAATTTCACGACTGGATTTGTTGCACAGGTGGCATCCTATCACAGTTCCACGCTGGAATTCACTGAGCTCCTGAGAGCGACCCATTCTTTCACAAATGTTTGTAAAAACAGTCTGCATGCCTAGGTGCTTGATTTTATACACCTGTGGCCATGGAAGTGATTGGAACACCTGATTCTGATTATTTGGATGGGTGAAGGAATACTTTTGGCAATATAGTGTATATATATATATGAGATATGTTGCTTAAACTATTGCGAGAACTTCTGAAATAATATATAAAGACAACTCTGAGCGGGTCTCGCGCATGGGAGGCGGGTGCACTAACAATGTACCACAAGCGATGAAAGCTTTCACTGGCAAGTAAACTTATTAAGATGAGGTTTACATCACAGCACGTAGCACTACACTCCGTTACAAATATAAAAGCTATACATGCTTAAACTATTGCAATACATTCTCAAATAATATATACAAACTAAAGTCACAGTTAAAATATGAAATCTAAACTAGTGTGTGCGCTGGGAACAGTTTAAAGATGATGCGTCCTTTAAAAAAAAAAAAAAAACTCTTCCCTCACTCTGGCAGATGTCACACACACACACACACACAGCAGCGGTCTGAAGTCCGGGAATAATACATTTACAAATCCATATAAAAAACTATAATACTTATCAGCATGCAAAGTAATAGCACACATAAGCAGCACTGTAGCGTTGGAACCATGTTTCTAGCCATTACCGTTTAGGACTAGTAACCTTTTACATGCTTGTTTACGACATCTACAGATGCTCGTTTACGGCACCTACCGAAAATCTCAGAGAAAGACCGAACTGTACAGAAACCAGGAAGTGAAGTCCGTGAAAAATGCATGTACAAATTAATATAAAATAAACTACAATACTTATCAGCATGAAAAGTAATAGCACACATAAGCATAACATGGGCAACATTTTAGCGTTGGAACCATGTTTCTAGCTATTACCGTTTAGGACTAGTAGAGAGTCCAGGAACCGTAATAATAATAATAATAATAATAATAATAATAATAATAATAATAATAAAAAATAGTGACGATAACAAGAGTGTGATTGCGTAAGCAATGTTGCAATGTTGCATTTCCAGGAGAAAATGCGAGTGTGATTGCGAATATGTTGCTTAAACTATTGCAAGACATGCTCAAATAATATTTAAAAGCTAAAGTCACAGTTTAAAAAGTTTAAGGTAGTTTATGTGGCTGTAGAGTAAGAATTCAAGCTGTAGGAACAGTTTAAAGATGATGTGTCCTTAAAAAACACCTCTTCCCTCACTCTAGCTGATGTCACACACACACACACACACACACACACACACACACACACACACACACACACACGGTAGCGGTCTGAAGTCCTTGAAAAATACATTTAAAATCCATATAAAATAAACCAATATTTTTTTTTTCACACCAATTTTTTTTGTTACGTGTTTTTTAAATAAGAAAAATGTACTTTATAAATAACAAATAATGTATAAAACAATAATAATACATAATAAAAGAGAATGTAAAAAAATAAACTGGTTTCATTAAGTGTATTCACGTTGAAGATCAGACGAAGATGATGGCGGAGGTGGAGGAGATTGGAGGAGGAGGGTGGCGTTTTTCATTTCGTGCTCTATCGCTTAATTTAACTTACTCGCTACACACTTAATGCTACAATTAATTGCTAAATTTAACTTACACACTATGCTACACTTTATTGCTACTTTTTTATTTATTTTTTCACTTCACCTAATCATCTTCATCTCTGACTTTTGCCTTTTTCGCCACGCCCTTTCACTTGCAGGGCGTTTCAATAAAAACCTGTCCAAGGAGGTTTGTTTCTTCCTCCCTTTCAAAATGTTTGGAAAATGAGTGAGGAAGTGTCATTACACAGCGCCAACGCACGACCTGGAGTGATAACCACGTGAACTGACCGCTCGCTGGGCTACCAAGTGGCGGGTGGCGTAAGCTCGCTCGCTCGTAACTCAGATCTCGGCTCATATCTTAAAGCAAAAAATTGAGCGAGTGACGGCTCGTATCTCGGAAAACTCGTAAGTTGAGTCACTCGTAAGTCAAGGTTTCACTGTATATATATATATATAAATATATAAACTGTTCTGAGAACTTCTGAAATAATATATAAATACAACTCCGAGCAGGTCTCGAACCCAGGTCTCCAGCATGCGAGGCGGACGCTCTACCAAATAAGCTAAACTGCCACTTGTAAAGTCATTGAGATCAGTGGTACTAATACTTTACATGCACTACCACTAGCCACCATCAAATACACAATATACGATATACACGCTAAATATGCTTAAACTATTGCAAGACATTCTCAAATAATATACAAACTAATATATATTTGAACAAACAAACAGTTCATATTTGAACTGTGACAAAATCACAGTTAAAATATGTCTATTATCGTATTATCGGGCGCTCTACCAAATAAGCTAAACTGTAACTTATAACACTACTGAGATCAGTGGAGTAATGTTTTACATGCTTGTTTACAGCATCTACAGAGGAATGTTTACGGCTTCTACCAAGAAACTAAACTGCAGCTTATAATACTACTGAGATCAGTGGAGTAATGTTTTACATATCTACAGATAACCAAAAAAACCCTCATCCCTCACTCTAGCTGACGTCACACACACACACACACACTAGCAGTCTGAAGTCCGTGAAAAATACATTTAAAAATCTATATAAAAAGTATAATACTTATCAGCATGAAAAGTAATAGCACACATAAGCAGCATTTTAGCGTTGTAATCATGTTTCTAGCTATAATCGTATTATCGGGCACTTTAACAAATAAGCTAAACTGCGGCTTGTAAATGTTATTGACATCAGTGGTACTAATATTTGACAATATTTTACACGCGTCTCCAGCATGGGAGGCAGGCGCGCTAACAAAGTGCCACAAGCGATGAACGTTACAAATATAAAAGCTATACATACTTAAACTATTGCAAGAAATCTTCAAATAAATACAATCTAGCGTCACAGTTAAAATATGAAGTCTAAACAAATTAGTGCGCTTTGCATTTAAGCATAAGTCCGTATGAAACCCAGGAAGTGAAGCATAGCTAAAGTTTAATGTAGTCTGTGTAAGTAGTATTTACCAACACCGCATTGCCTGCACCACCGCTAGCCTCCGTTACATATATAAACAATACAAATATTGTAATACATATATAAAAAATACATGCTTAAACAATTGCAAAACATTCTCAAATAATAAACACAAACTAAAGTTACAGTTAAAATATGAAGTCTAAACTAACCAGCGTGCGCGCTTTGCTGAAATGTCCGGGAAGCCCAGGGAGTGAAGCATAGCTGAAGTTTAAGGTAGCATGTAGCGGTACAGTTAGAATTCAAGCTGTAGCAACAGTTTAAACACGATACTACCTTAAAAAACAAACCTCCTGTTTACGGAAGCTACCGATAACCTCCGACAAAAGCCGAACTGTGTGCACTCTTTTTAAATGTCCATATAGAAACCAGGAAGTGAAGTCCGTAAAAAAATGGATTTAAAAATTAATATAAAATAAACTACAATACTTATCAACATGAAAAGTAATAGCACACTTAAGCATAACATGATGAACGTTTTAGCGTTGGAACCATGTTTTTAGCTATTACCATTTAGGACTAGTAGCGAGTCCAGGAACCGGAATAATAATAATAATAATAATAATAATAATAATAATAATAATAATAATAACGAGTGACGATAATCACTTACGCAATCACACTAATTAGCTATTTGGCTAGCTAGTGCTAGTTATAGCTTGGCATTCGTGTTTTTCTGAATGAAACCAATAGCATATTGCATTAGCTATTTCGCTAGCTAGTGCTAGCTATAGCCCGGCATTCGCGTTTTTCTGAATGAAACCAACACACACATGCACACACACACGTACACACACACACCTGTACACACACACACACCTGTACACACAAATCTGTACACACACACACACACACACACACACACACACCTGTACAGGTGTTCTCACATGGCAGCATCCTGCCATCCAGAGCACACCAACAGTGTGGGGCCCAACAACGTTGCTAGTGCTAGCTATAGCTTGGCAATCAAGTTTTTCTGAATGAAGCCGATAGCATGTTGCATTAGGTATTTGGCTAGCTAGTGCTAGCTATAGCTCGGCATTCGTGTTTTTCTGAATGAAACCGATAGCATTTTGCAGAAGCTATTTGGCTAGCTAGTGCTAGCTATAGCCCAGCATTCGCGTTTTTCTGAATAAAACCAATCAACACATGCATACACACACACAGACACACACACATGCACACACACAGACATACACACACCTGTACAGGTGTTGTCACATGGCAGGGTCCTGCCATCTGGAGCACACCAACAGTGTGGGGCCCAAAATGTTGCTAGAGCTAGCTATAGCACGGCATTCATGTTTTTCTGAATGAAACCAATAGCATTTTGCATTAGCTATTTCGCTAGCTAGTGCTAGCTATAGCTCGGCATTCGTGTTTTTCTGAATGAAACCGATAGCATTTTGCAGTAGCTATTTGGCTAGCTAGTGCTAACTGTAGCTCGGCATTCGCGTTTTTCTGAATGAAACCAATAGCATGTTGCATGAGCTATTGTGCTAGCTAGTGCTAGCTATAGCTCGGCATTAATTTTTTTTCTGAATGAAACCGGTAGCATTTTGCATTAGCTATTGCGCTAGCTAGCTATTGTGCTAGCTAGTGCTAGCTATAGCTCGGCATTTGTGTTTTTCTGAATGAAACCGGTAGCATTTTGCATTAGCTATTTGGCTAGCTAGTGCTAGCTATAGCTCAACATTTGTGTTTTTCTGAATGAAACCGGTAGCATTTTGCATTAGCAATTTGGCTAGCTGGTGCTAGCTATAGCTCGACATTTGTGTTTTTCCGAATGAAACCAATAGCATTTTGCATTAGCTACATTCTAAATTGCACTACTTCTCCTGCATGTCACTTTATACAGTATTTATTTAACTTATTCTAGCTCTATTCTAAAATTGTGTACATTTGTACAGACATCTCATACCTGTGTAAATGTTCGCACCTGACACCAAGACAAATTCCTAGTACTGTAAAGTGCTCTTTGCTAACCCTTTGCTGTACCCGGCAATAAAACCTTTTCTGATTCTGATTTCTGATTCTATTTGGCTAGTCTGTCAGTCTGACAAAAAAAAAAGCAGCATGAGGAGAAAAAACACCTAATAACTTCACTTCATGTGATAACTGTTCATAGAAATCAGCTAATCGTGACATTCACTCAGATGTGTAGGCTGGGATTAAACCATTAAGACACCAGTGTGAACATGTTTTAGCACAAAAACTGAGTGAGGCCTCATGGGGCTGAGTCGCTCATATCTTAAAATCCTAGTCAGGATACTTACTCTTTGTACATGGGAGTTCCTACATCCCAAAATACATGGCAGACGCAGACTGGCTACACAAAAAAGTGCACCTGTCTGTGTACGTGCATACACACACACACACATGCACACACACACACCTGTACACACACACACATACATCTGTACACACACAGACGCACACACATACACACACCTGTACAGGTGTTCTAACATGGCAGGGTCCTGCCATCTGGAGCACACCAACACTGTGGGGCCCAAAAACGTTGCTAGTGCTAGCTGTAGCTCGGCATTTGTGTTTTTCTGAATGAAACCAATAGCATTTTGCATTAGAATGTTGCATTTCCAGAAGAAAATGCGAGTGTGATTGCAAATATGTTGCTTAAACTATTGCAAGACATGCTCAAATAATTAAAAAAAACCCTCCTCCCTCACTCTAGCTGACGTCACACACACACACACACACACACACACACACTTGAAATACAATACATTTAAAAATCCATCTAAAATAAACTATAATACTTATCAGCATGAAAAGTAATAGCATACCTAAGCAGCATTTTAGCGTTGGAAGCATGTTTCTAGCTATTACCGTTTAAGCGATATGTTGCTTAAACTATTGCAAAACATTCTCAAATAATATATAAATACCACTCTGACCGGGTCTCCAGCATGGGAGGCGGACGCTCTACCAAATAAGCTAAACTGCACGCTTGTAATGTTATTGACATCAGTGGTACTAATACTTTACATGCACTACCACTAGCCACCGTCAAATACACAATATATGATATACACGCTAAATATGCTTAAACTATTGCAAGACATTCTCAAATAATATACAAACTAAAGTCACAGTTCAAATATGAAATCTAAACGAACTAGTGTGTGCGCTGGGAACAGTTTAAAGAAGATGCATCCAACCTCTTCCCTCACTTCAGCTGACGTCACACACACACATACAGAGTAGCGGTCTGAAGTCCGTAATGCATTTAAAAATGCATATAAAATAAACTATAATACTTATCAGCATGAAACATAATAGCACACTTAAGCACAACATGAGCAACATTTTAACGTTGGAACCATGTTTCTAGCGTGTGCAGGAAGTGAAGTCCATAACAAATGCATTTAAAAATTAATATAAAATAAACTACAATACTTATCAGCATGAAAAGTTATAGCACACTTAAGCACGGGCGCGCTAACAAATAAGCTAAAGTGCAGCTTATAATACTACTGAGATCAGTGGAGTAAAGGTAGTAAAAGCAAGGTGACTTATAAGCAAGTTGAAACATGCTTTATACAACTCGCTGCACGGCACCTAGCGCAAGCCTCCGTTACATATATAAAAACTATACATGCTTAAACTATTGCAAAAAATTATCGAATAATAAACACAAAATAAAGTTACAGTTAAAATATGAAGTCTAAATGAACCAGCGTGTGTGCTCTGCTTAAATATCAGTTTAAAGACGATATGACTTAAAAAAAACAAACCTCTTCACTCACTCTAGCTGACGTCTCTCTCTCTCTCTCTCTCACACACACACACACACACACACACACACACACACTAGTGATGGGAAGTTCGGATCATTTTACTGATTCGGTTCTTTGAATCTCGTTCAGCAAAATGAACGAATCTTTTTTCGAGTCATTTCGTTCACTTCAGCAGAATGTAATTAAAATGTTCCATGTTAATTCCCTAACACATCTACTTACGCACATATTGATCACATTTCGAATAAGAAAGAACTGTCATATTATAAGTAATAGCTTACCTGTGTCTTGAGGCTATGCAGTCTGTTACTTCATCACCTCACCTCCGGATTTTTTGGGTTGAATTCGTTCGTTCTTTTGTCACGTAACATCCTAAACTAAGCTATGCCGTGCCGTCTCCTGTATACCCAACAGAATGATTCATCTCCCGCGCCCTCGGTTCGAATCAGTTTGTTCATCACGTGACAGCCCCGTATGGCAACGCAGTCTGAGCCGGAAACAGAAAAGATTAGTTTATATAACAAGTCTTTGGATTCACGTTGTTCGTTCTTGTAATGTGACTGCTTCCTGTCTCAGTATTTTATAACAAATACAATATTACATTAGTATTATTGACTTCATAAGGTATTAAATTATAAAACTATAAGATGATATAAAATTATCAAAATATTTGTGCAATAAACATTTTCTGAAAAATAATAATTCTGTCAGTCTCCTTTTTTATTGTTTAATAATATGACATTAAAGTATCGCAAGAGCGGTTCTAGAGCATATTTGAGTGCACATTCTCTTGGTATTTGTGTGTGTGTGTGTGTTTGTGCGTGCACAGAGAGATGTCAGACAAAAGTCATGTCTTTTTGGTTCTAATTCTTGATTCTTCTCAGCAACACTTTGCAAACTAGTTGATGTTTCTTTATCAGCGCACATATTACACAAAAATGCTCTTCTAAAAATCACGTCAATTCAAATATACATGAATATGATTCCACATCATCGAGGTGAGCAGCACAATTCGGGACCTCCCCAATACACAATTCATGAGTCTTTGAAATGTGGAGGGGGCATTCCGGAGACCAAAAGCCATGACTGCATACTGGAGGAAGTTGCCCGGGGTAGCAAAGGCAGAAATCTCAGATGCCCATGAAGTGAGGGGTACCTGCCGATAACCTTTTAACAGGTCCAGCTTGCTAGTAAACCTGGCTGTGCCAACACAATCTACACAATCCTCCGTTCTAGGAAGGGGAAAGAGTCGATAATCGGTACAAAAACGATGCGAGGCATCAGCCTTGGACACTAAAATACAAGGTGAACACCAAGGGCTCACTATGGACAGCTAACCCACATTTAAGTAACTACTCTGTTTCTTCCTTCATAATTGTTCATTTAGCTTGGGTTGTTCTACATGGGTGCTGCACGATCACCTCACCTAACTTTGTGTGAGATGGGACATCAGCAAACAGACCAGGGAATCTTGTAATCAGGGCTTTGAAAACCTCCTGGAAAGATGTAGGCAACCCTGCCAATTTCTTAACAGAAAGGTTACATAGATTTGGCTGTCTGCTCTAAAGGAGTTTCTAAAACTTTGTCTGTAAGCTTCAGGCACGCACTCATACACATGAAGAACAGTAGCCTTAACAACTTCATATTCTAGACTCTGTTCAAGAGTGAGAGCGGAGCAGGCTTCCTCAGTTTTTCCTGACAGTTTACACTGCAACAACAGCGTCCACAAACTTTTAGGCCAGTTTAACGTTGTGGCTATTCGCTCAAACACAGAAAAATAAGTATCAGCTTCATCTTCTCTAAATACAGGCACTAAACCAACATGTCGGCTAACATCGAAAGCAAGCTGGTGTTACCCGTCTCAGACCAAAGACACCCGACTGAGTAAGTTGAATACACAGTGATGTCAATACTGCAGAAAAATCAGAGAGACATTAATATGCTGCGAACTCTGGAGATGTTTAATGAACTCTGCATTCTTTCCCTTTTCTTTTATAATGTTATCATGAATTGAAGGTATTCAGTTTCAAGAAAACTGACAGTTTGTAAAATACCAAAAATTAAAACAATAAAACTCAAACTCCATGTAAACTCGATGTGAATGCCATGTATTCTAATAAAGTCCATGTATTCAAATAGTCCATGACTGTCTGTGATTCAATATGGCACATGTAAATGAACAATACATTACATTATACATTCATATCATTAATAGTAATTCACATCACAAACGTTTTTCCCTTTTTTAATCCACTTATTCACTGTCCACATAATCATAAACAAAACATAAAAGCTATTTTTGCCTTTTCATTAAACAGGTCTGCCATTTCGTTTCACCCTGTGTTTCACATGGACGTAGCCATTTTGTCTCAACTACAATAAACTCGCCGCCATTTTGGCTCAACTACAATATACTCGCCGCCATTTTGGCTCAACTCAAACTGGTTTCAACTCTGATGCAAAACAGACATTTAACTCACATCCACGTCCACGTGTACGTGTACTTATAATCCATATATAAAATTCTTCAAACACACCTATGAACTCATTTTGTGTACCTGCTTGCTTATCTGTCACTGTTTCTTGACACATTTGTTCACGGATCACACAAATTAATCAACCACTTTACAAAATCTAACAACCGTTTCATCAAAACAAATTTATCTACACTCACATGTATAACAAAACATCATGACTTATTTAATGTTGTTTCAAGCGATTAACAAACCATATTTTGCTCACCTGCGAGTTCTAGAGATGTTTAATGGACTCTGACCTGAGCTCCGCAGTTCAGTGTCTCAAAAGCGCTAAGCGCCCTCTAGAGGAGACACAAAATAAAACACTTTCAGAGTTAGGGCAAAATACAGAAAACATTACTAAATTAAACTGAACATCATGTGACCTTGTTTCACTGTTTTGTGGGATGTCTACTTTTCTTGTAGACGTACACTCTCTTTACACATTTGTTTTCGACCCACTACACTGGTTTACTGGCAAGGTCAGGAGCGGAGCTAGCGGTGATGCTGGCGTGATGGAGACATCAGTCCCAGTGGGGGCAGAGGATGCTGCTGCTGATGGGCAGAATTTCCGTGGAAGAGGCACTGGCTTTCGACGTGGAGCAGCCAGGTCGAGCTTCTTCCAATCCGCATCCAACTCCTTCTCCCGATCGCGCAGCAACTGCATCTTACACTCTTGCCGCTTTATTGGCAACCCCAAACTGCATCCTGGGATCTACTGAGCCGGCCTGAAGCAGCTCAAAATAGGCTTCATCACCCAACCAACTTCCAGGCTCCGTATCGGCACCCGCAGCGCTGGGAGCCTGAGGTGGCCGAGTAGCGACGCCCGGAAGCACCTCCCGCTCAGGTAAGATCTGCTGCTCAACTAGTACCTCATACAACGTGGCTTTAACCACATTCTTGCTAGTGGGTCATGGAACCGAAATATTAAAGAAGTCGGCTATCAATAGCAGATGGTCTTTCCGACATTTCTCAAAAACTTCTAAAGTAAGACACAACGTAAAAAAGTAACCAAATCAAATAAGTTCTCATTTTCTCCTCATCTCAGGAGATGAAAAATGTAAAATTCTTAAAGATAGAAAGATAGAAATTTGGATGATTTGATGGGTTTTAAGGCACAGGGTTCACGCTTTCAGAGTGTAACACATGGATGGCCTGAATAAGTATTTTTTTGGATTTGAAAAGAAGAATGGTGAAAGAAGAATTATACATATAGACCAGATATACTGCAGAACCAGTAGATCTATTTGTGATAATATTTAACTGATTAGAGTTATTCTGGACATCTCTAGATAAACTCTAGATTAACTTTAAACTTTTTTCATTTCAACATTATTTCTGTTTCGATACTTCTGTAAAGCTGCTTTGAGAGAAGTGTTAAAAGCGCTATACAAAAAAATTGAACTGAATTGAATTTGCTTGATCTTGTTTTCATTTCTGTGATCTCAGAATCACAAAATCCTGGAGGAACTGATTAGATACTGAAAGTAGAATCACATTGTTTTCTGTTTCCAAAACTGCAGTGTGGCAAAAATTGAATTCTGTAACTTTTTCTGTACATTTAAATATGTTGATGCTTCTGATGCATAAGGAGTCAAAAATCAAATGGTGTGTATGCCTTTGTAACATATGCAGGCAATTTAACAAAGGTTTTACTGAATGATCTGTACCCCTGTAGACTATTTAAAAACAGCTGGAGTTTAAAACACAGAGACTTACAATTGTTTATTAAAATAAAAGAAATAAAGAAGAAATAAGAAATAAAGAAGTGAAAGTCTAACCAGTGAAACTGTGTGATAAATTATAACACAATTAATGTGACATCACATTAGGCATCACATGCCATGTAAATGTAAGTAAAAGGGGGCGTGGTCAACAGCAGGAGAAGTAAAGGCAAGAAACAACCTTCTATACTTTTTACTAATAAAGAACTTCATACTAATTCATTACATTTTTACCCCCCAACACACACACACAAGGATATAAAATTGCCAACACTAATGCAGTTGACATCATAAGTTTAGATACTAGCATAATATGGAAAATGTAAACAAACAAACAAACAAGAGGGATCATAAAAATTGCATTTTATTTTTTTTATTTAGCTCTGCTTTTACATAAAGTTTACATATAGTGCACAAGATACAATAAAAAACTGAATTAACACAAATGAACCAGTTCATAAGTTTCTATAAGCCTTACTAATAATGTTTTCATTTATTTCATACCTAGTAGCATAACACAAAAAAGAAGGAAATATTTCTGGTACAGATAAAGGTACATCTCATCTTATCGTCTAATCTAAGTGTTTTTACATAAAGCATTGTTTAAGGAAAATACCTTAAAAAATTGCTGATTTAAAAATATTTCTTCTTTATTAATAATAAAGTTACAGCTTCATTTAAGGATGTTCAACTATAATGAAGTAACTTGTGCATTTGTCAATACTATTCCATGTAAACGAATCCACTAAAATGTGTAAGATGGTGTCATCTCAGATTTTTGATCCTTTACAATTAGAATTTCAGACTTTAATCCTGACAGGTTGGGTCTTGAAGGATTTTTGAAGGCTATCTGTATTTTATTGTCATTTTCATTTCACATTGTAGTGAATGATTAAAAGTTTCTGACACTCTTTAAAAAGGATTTGTATTTTAGTGAGAAATGAATTTCATGTGTCTGTGCTGAAAAGATGCATAGAAATGATTTTGATGCATAGAAATGATCAGAAGGAGGCTGTAATAGATGAAATTCAAATATTTTATTAAAGATTACTAAATAAACACTATAATAAAAGATGCAACTATTTACAGATTTTGAACTATTTACAGATGAAGATCTACATAGAGGGATGAGGGAGGAGGGGGTGATGGGGGTTAATAGGAGGATGAAAATAGGAGAGTTAATAATGTTAGTAACAATATAAAATATTTGAAAATGTTAGAATTTAATTACAAAATAAATTTATACTTACCTGTGGAGAGCTTGAGCAATGTAGGGACAAAATATGAAATGTAAAAAAGTATTAAAAGGGAATTAACTAGTGAAAAAAATTGTTTGTGTGTGTTTATGGTGGGAAATGGGGAGGTGTGGGGGTAAGGGAAAGACATTGCTCAGAGTCTCTCCAAAGTCTTCATCATCTTCTTTACGTGCTGCTGGAGGAGATCCCTAACCGTGGCTGCGAGTAGAATACATCAATAAGGCCTGTAAGCTGACCCTATCAACAAATTACACACACACACACACACACAAATCCAGTATTATGTCACTGTCTTACAGATACAATGGTGAGAATTTGTGTATCGTGGCGTCAGAAGATATTCAACACTTACAATAAGCTCTGTGAAGTAGTTCTCTGCTTCAGGCTCCTCCTCATCTGCATCCCACATGTTGATGAACTCCAGCAGGTGGTCCAAGTATCCTCCCATTAACTTTAGGAAAGAAAGAAGACAAGCTCTGTTAATGCCAGGGTTAAAATATGAGAAAAGAAAATGCAATAAAATAGATTGTGTTGTCAAACTACAAATATAGCATTCTTTTTAATGCACTGATAAGACTCTTACCAGCTCAGGTGTTAAGTCGTTGGTTAAAAATCTGTATAAAACCCAGCAGAGCTGAGTTTCAGGGCCCCTTATCCTCCTGATGAAGGATAGAACAGTGTTCATTGACTAGAAATACAAAAAAAGAAAAACAAAATGAGAACTTGTAAAGAAGGAGATGTGTATGTTTATGTGTGATGTGTGTGTGTTTGTGTGTGGTGTGTGTGTGTGATGTGTGTGTGATGTGTGTGTGTTTGTGTGTGATGTGTGTGTTTGTGTGTGATGTGTGTGTTTGTGTTTCATAATAACACATCAAATATTCTGTCACTTTCCTTACAGTAAAAACAGCTTGAGTAAAGGTTTGTTTACCAGAAAGGTATTGGATGGATCATGTGCATAAGGCAGCAGCTGAAGATTTCTACTGTGTGTGTGTGTGTGTGTGTGTGTGTGACGTCAGCTAGAGTGAGGAAGAGGTTGGATGCATCATCTTTAAACTGTTCCCAGCGCACACACTAGTTTAGATTTCATATTTTAACTGTGACTTTAGTTTGTATATATTATTTGAGAATGTATTGCAATAGTTTAAGCATGTATAGCTTTTATATTTGTAACGGAGTGTAGTGCTACGTGCTGTGATGTAAACCTCATCTTAATAAGTTTACTTGCCAGTGAAAGCTTTCATCGCTTGTGGTACATTGTTAGTGCACCCGCCTCCCATGCGCGAGACCCGCTCAGAGTTGTCTTTATATATTATTTCAGAAGTTCTCGCAATAGTTTAAGCAACATATCTCATATATATATATATATTAGTTCCAACGCTAAAATGTTGCTCATGTTGTGCTTAAGTGTGCTATTATTTGGTAATTATTTGGTAGAGCACCCACTTCCCATGCTGGAGACCCGGGTTCGAGACTCGCTCAGAGTTGTATTTATATATTATTTCAGAATTTCTTGCAATAGTTTAAGCAACATATCGCTTAAACGGTAATAGCAACAATGTATTTTTCACGGACTTCAGACCGCTACTGTGTGTGTGTGTGTGTGTGTGTGTCGTCAGCTAGAGTGAGTGAAGAGGTTTCGGGCTTCGTACAGACATGTAAGCATGGTCAGCCAGCCAATCAAAGCTCCCCTGGGAAATCGGGGAAATCTTTCTCGGCCAATCACATCGGCCCGTTACATCCGTTACATGTTTCTTCCCCAATCCCGGCGCTGAAAAGATGGACAGACAATGATGGCCACGCCCATCCGAGCCAATCGAATCTCTCGCAATTTGATCATTCTCCGCTAATCGCGTTCGTTCGCGCCGATGGGCCCGCCCACGGAAACGGATGAATCCGCCAATCAAATCGTGCACGCGCAGTGACGTGTCATTCGAGTTACGTGTTTTCACCTGCAGTGTGTGTTTTCGTATATCGCGTATTTACCTGTTTATTTTAATAACTTTTGGAGTATTATAATCATGTGCTGTGATTAACCTTAATTTTTAGGAGGATTTGGAACATTATACCGCCCCAGGTAAGAGCTGTTTTTTGTTTAAATCCATGCCTCGATGTGTATCATGTATTGATATGCGTTATAAGTATACAAAAAAATTATTCATCATAGTGTACTGGTATTATTCATCATAGTGTACTGGTATTATTCATCATAGTGTACTGGTATTATTCATCATAGTGTACTGGTATTATTCATCATAGTGTACTGGTATTATTCATCATAGTGTACTGGTATTATTCACCATAGTGTATTATTATTATAGTGTGCATTATTATGTACAATTTATAATATAAGAGGGCTGGAAATTGTACGGAATTGCATGTTGTTCGTTTTTATTTATTTAATTATGATATTATTCAATTCAACATGCTGAATTTAACTTTCACAGATTTTCAACTACTAAAGCCTCAAAAATCAAAAGGCCATGGCAGTTTTCCAGCACAGGTGTGTGTCCCTCTGCAGCTGGGGACAGACCTGCTCCTCACCAGAGGGTATGTATAGAAAAGACAAAGCCATACCATGTTATCTATAGGTTTTGTGCCAACTGACAGTGTTTTTTTTTTAATGTTACAGATAAGTAAATGTCCAGTGCAGGCCTGTGGACACATGACTTTTTTCAGATTCTCCCACTCAAGTTATTGAGGAGAATTTGGTATGTAAATATCTCAGTATATTACATCTGAAATATCTCACCTAAACTCTTTACCCACTGCTTAAATTTTACTGCCATATATGTAGACTGTTAATGTATATTTTTTTCATCATGTTTTACGCATACTGGCGCAAACTGGTGCTGTTTCCATCGAGCCCAGCACTTTTATCAAGCATGGTCCCCACACCGAACCCACATTCGGACCCTGGACATGGACCCTGGAGCCTCAGCAACCAGCACTCCCCAGCCCAGCAGCGCTCCACCCTACTTGATGGTCCATCAACCAAGCCGTGTTCCTCCAACAGCATTTCAACCACCTGTGCCACGTCAACCACGTGCATACATTAGGTGAAGGCCGACACTTGCAGAAAGTGTGGTTGTTCTAGGACATCAGCAACTGGACATAGCCAAGACAAGGCCAGAATTTATTGTCCAGTGACAGAGATGATGACAGAACAACAGTTGCTCAAAAAAATAAAGAAAATATAGATATGTTGCATATAGCACTTGTATTCTTACAAAGTTACATGTATTTTATATTTAAATATTTGATGTTTAAATAGTATTTTTCTGTTTTGTTTATAGTTTAATATATTGCTATTTTATAATTTGTCACTTGTATTTATTATTAGGGTACATGTATTAAATAATGTATTATTTAAATTGTATTTGCACATTATTCAACTGCTGCTATACGTACTGTATTGTCTCTTTGCACTGTGTTTTGTCTTGCACTGTTTGCACCAAGTTGCACACGATGTACTTTATGAAGCTAGGACAGCTTACTTTCCGTCCTTAGCTCTGTGTTTTGTAATTATGTTATGTTGTTTATGTAGCACCAGGGTCCTGGAGAAACATGGTCTCATTTCACTGTGTACTGCATCAGCTATATGTGGTCAAAAGGACAATAAAAGATTCTTGACCTGACTTGAATGTATTCTTTGTTTTATCATTATAAGTTTATTTAGGTGTGTGCTTCAACATATATATTTAATAATATAAATATTGGTAGGTTTTTGTTTTAATTAAAAAAATTACAAAACAGGTGCATATAAATCACATGTGGCACTCTGTCTCTCCTTTGCTTTCTTTCTTTTCTTCTCTCTTCTCTCTTTTCTTCCTTCCCCTCCTTCCCCATTTTTTTCCTTTCTTCCCCACCCGAAGCAGACTATTGAACTTTGGCGCAGCTAGTAGAGCGGTGGACTGTAGGTGCTTACAAATGAACATCCTTAGGTTGCCGTTTCAAATCTGGCTCGAAGGATGGCGTTTACCAGCCTCCGGGAAGCACGCCGTTTGTGTGCTGCCGCTAGCTCTGGCCGGGCACAAAAAAAGAGCTTGCTTCCCTGACCGGGAATCGACCCTGGGCCGCCCCAGCGAGCTCGCCGAATCCTAGCCATTAGACCACCAGGGAGACCCAGACAGGTTTGTGGGCCTCGTGCGGCTGGGTGCAGCACCCAGGATTGGCCTCTAGTGGCGATTTACGGCAATTCCGGATGAGTTACACCCGAGGAAACAGCAGTTTAAACAAATTCGCTTTAAGATCAACAGACTGTCTCAAAAGACTTAAAAGAGGTCTCAGCTGCAGGGTCACCAGTTTGCAGTCTGTCCAGAGTCCCCGTGCGTGTACACCTGGTGTTCTCCGGTTTCCTCTCACCACCAAAAGACACGCCAGTAGGTGGATCGGCTGAAACAAATTGCTATTGGGTATGAGCGAGTGCGTGAATGTGTTTGCACAGTGCCCTGTGATGAGCTGGTGAACCATGCAGGGTGTACTGCTCACCGATCAGGTCTAGACAAGAACAGGTATCTCTGTCCTATGGAAAAGCTTTGACGTGCAGCGATGCACACAAATGTTCACATCTGACCGTTTTGGCCCATCGCTTTTGAGGTGCCTGGTGGACAGAGTGAAACCCTGCGCATTAGGTCCTCTCTGTATTTACTTAGTTTAAGTCAACGCACCGGCGAGGGCGGCCACGCGTAGAAACCTGAGATTGCAAACGGGATTGTAAAGTTTGTCGGTGAAGAACTTTCCCGTTTGCCAGGTCGCTACCAAAAGGCGGCCCTGAGCCCTCCCTTCGATAGCTCAGCTGGTAGAGCAGAAGACTGTAGGTGCTTACAAATGGACATCCTTAGGTCGCTGGTTCAAATCCGGCTCGAAGGACGGCTTTTACCAGCCTCTGGGAAGCGCGCCGTTTCAGTGCATCGGCTTCTTGCGGCCGCTAGCTCTGGCCGGGCGCGAAAAGGAGCTCGTTTCCCTGACCGGGAATCGAACCCGGGCCGCGGCGGTGAGAGCGCCGAATCCTAGCCACTAGACCACCAGGGAGATATGGACAGGCCTGTGGGCCTCGTGCAGCTGGGCGCAGCACCCAGGATTGGCCTCTAGTTCCGATTTACGCCAATTCCGGATGAGTTACACCTGAGGAAACAGCAGTTTAAACAAATTCACTTTAAGATCAACAGAATGTCTGCACAGACTGTCTCAAAAGACTTAAAAGAGGTCCCACCTCTCAGCTGCAGGGTCACAAGTTTGCAGTCTGTCCGGAGTCCCCGTGTGTGTACACCCGGTGTTCTCCGGTTTCCTCTCACCTCCAAAAGACATGCCAGTAGATGAGCTGGCGAGCCATACGGGGTGTACCGCTCACCGATCAGGTCTAGACAAGAACAGGTATTTCTGTCCTATGGAAAAGCTTTGACATGCAGCGAAGCACACAAACGTTCACATCTGACCGTTTTGGCCCATCACTTTTGAGGCGCCTGGTGGACAGCGTGAAACCCTGTGCATTAGATAGATAGATAGATAGATAGATAGATAGATAGATAGATAGATAGATAGATAGATAGATAGATAGATAGATAGATAGATAGATAGATAGACAGACAGACAGACAGACAGACAGACAGACAGATTCAACTTCATTGTCATTGCAGAGTGCAGGTACATAGCAGTGAAATGCTGTTTAGCATCTACCAGAAGTGCAAATAGTAGAAATTCTGCCAATGAACAGGTGCAGATAAATATGTAAATTTGTACATCGATAAATAAGGCTATGTCAGAGTATGCATAGAGAAGTATGTGCAAGTAATATTTACAGTAGATAAAGTGACAGGTGTAATTATAATTGTGCTAAAAATGTGTGCATTATGTAAAATGTATGTACAACAGTAACAGATAATATACATATATTATATAGTATGTATAAATATAGTATATGTAAATGTATATAAATAGATAGACAAATAGATAATACTAGGTGTAATCTATGAAATGGACAATATGTACAATAATTATATTACACACTGAGAAAAAATTATATTATAACAGAATGTACAACAGAATGTTTAACAGTGAAAAATATTATATTAACAGAATGTACAGAGTGGAGCAGAACTGTAAAGTGGTAAGTGTAGAAAGACATGAGTGTCCTAGTGGTGTAGTGTAGAGTTCAGTAGATTTATGGTTGAAGGAAAAAAACTGGCCCTAAACCTACTGGTTCTGGTGAGGATGGACCTGTATCTCCTCCTGGATGGAAGGTTGAACAGTTTGTGACTCGGGTGGGAGGAGTCTTTGATTATTTTGTGTGTTCTGCGCAGACATCTACTGTGGTGAAGAGACCCAATGGCAGGTAGTTGGGTGCCGATGACGTGTTGGGCAGTTTTCACAACCCTTTGCAGAGATTTCTTTTCACACATCGTGGAGCTGCCATGCCACACTGTGATGCAGCTCGTCAAGATGCTCTCAATGATGCAGGGGTAAAAGTTGGTCAGGATCTTGGGGGATAGGTGAACTTTCTTCAGTCTCCTTAGGAAGTAAAGACCCTATTGTGCCTTCCAAAACAGAGTTGAGGTGTTCAGATGCCAGGACAGATCCTCAGAGATGTGGACACCCAGGAACTTAAAGCTGGAGACACGCTCTACTTCAGACCCGTTGATGTAAATAGGGGAGTGTCTGCTGCTGTTAGATATCCGGAAGGTCTGGAGAAAGTGCAGGCCACTCCATTTGAGGTACCCCAGCCTCCAGCAGCTGTTCCCTAATGATGCGACCTCGATGAGCTGTAGGATTGTCGTCCATGATGAAGAAATTAGGCCTGTATTGTTCATGCAGGGGCACAATGACTGGATTAATGATGTTATTCAGGTAGTACTGGCTTGTCACTGTACCATTCACAAGATGTAGGGCAGTTCTGTATTGAGTAGACACACCTGCCCAGACTGTAACACCACCACAGCAGTGGCTGATGCATAGCGCTCTCCTTGACGTCTCCAACATCGTTGGCAGCCATCATTTCTGCTCAACGTGAATTGACTTTCATCAGAGAACAGTACTGAGGTCCACTGGTCCCTTGTCCAGCGTAAATGCTCCCTGGCCCGACGCCTGTGCCTGGTGGTGTGGTCAGGTACCCTTGCAGGTCGTCTAGCACGCAGACCACATTGATGTAAACGGTTTCAAATGGTCTGACATGACACTTGGGTGCCTCTTACCTCCCTTAAATGTGCCTGGAGTTGAGTGGCATTCATCATCCGGTTCCGCAGGGCACTGTTCACAATGAAGTGGTCATCAACGTGGGATGTGGACAAAGGACGTCCACTTCTATGCCTTTCTGTGATTCTTCCAGTCTCTCTGTATCTCTGTTGCAACCTGCTGATGACACTCTGTGACACTCTAAGCTCAGTGGCCACTTCCCTCTGAGAACATCCTGTTTGAAGCCTCGCAATGGCGAGGTACTGTTGGTCAATTGTTAGGTGTGGTCTTGGTCTCATGATGTCAAAATGTAAACACCATGATGAAGAGGACTGTTTAAATACCAATTCTAATTGAACCAGAAAATTTATTGGTCAATTCATGGATCAAACACCAGTTGTGAATTTTGCCGTTAAGCACCTTATTAGAAAACAGCAAGTTATGCAAAAAGTACTGAAACACTGAACAGTTGGACATGTGCATTCAAAAGTGTAGAGAAGGTCAAATTAAGTTCACCTGTAAAGGTTATAGTGCATTTTAGGTGCATCCTGAAATTTCACCCGAAAGCCGAATATCCTTAACTTTTTTTTAAATTTATATTATTAAATCTATATTTAATAATATAAATATTGATAGTTTTTCGTTTATAGATTTCTATACTTTGTTAGTATTTTATAATAATTTATCACTTATGTATATTGTTATGGTGTGTGTCTTGGGCTGTATTATTCTTATCTTTGAAAAAAAAAAGACAATATTTCTAACAGTAGGTCGTACTGAGAAGCCATATTTTGCAGATAATTAAATAATCGAAGTCAACTAACTACACAGGACTTAGAACTTGACTCATTTTGACAGCAGGGCTGTTTCTGTAGACTAACAGTTGCCATTTCAAAACAGAATGCAATATTTAATCCTTGTCTGAGGTGGGATTCGAGCCGGGTCGCTGTGGATGGGAGGGGGACTTGAATTTTTACTGATTTGTTTTGTAAAAAAGCACATATTTAAATAAAAATTTACAAAACAGGCGTATATAAATCACACGTGGCATTCTGTCTCTCTTTTGTTTTCTTCCTCTTTCTTTTCTTCTCTTTTTTTCTCTTTTTCTCTCTTTCCCCTTCTTCCCTATTTTTTACCTTTCTTCCCCACCCGAAACAGACTATTGTTCCCCAGCTTCAAGCTACTAATGCTACAATTACAAAATATATAAAATTGCCAACACTAATGCAGTTGACATCATAAGTACTAGCAGAAAATGGAAAATGTAAACAAACAAACAAATAAATAATAAGAGGGATCATAAACAATGCATTTTTTTTATTTAGCTCTGCCTTTACATAACAGAAGTTTACATATAGTCCACAAGATACAATAAAAAAATGAATTAACAAAAATGAACCAGTTCAAAAGTTTATATAAGCCTTACTAATAATGTTTTCATTTATTTCATACCTAGTAGCATAACACAAAAAAGTGCTACACGACTGGGTTAGAGCATCTCTACATCTATACATAGCTATATATGTACACACAGATTTATTTGATTGTTTATTTTTATCTTATACAATTTTACACTATTTCTTGGTATTGGTAAGGAAATACTTCTGGTACAGATAAAGGTACATCTCATCTTATCGTCTAATCTAAGTAAGATTTTAGGTTGTTGTTTTTACATAAAGCATTGTTTAGGGAAAATACCTTAAAAAATTGCTGATATTTGATTGCTGATGTCTTGAAGGATTTTTGAAGGCTATCTGTATTTTATTGTCATTTTCATTTCACATTGTAGTGAATGATTAAAAGTTTCTGACACTCTTTAAAAAGGATTTGTATTTTAGTGAGAAATGAATTTTATGTGTTTGTGTTGAAAAGATGCATAGAAATGATTTTGACGCATAGAAATGATCGGAAGGAGGCTGTAATAGATGAAATTCAAATATTTTATTAAAGTTAAATAAGTAAGCACTATAATAAAAGAGACAACTATTTACAGATTTTGAACTATTTACAGATGAAGATCTACATAGAGGGATGAGGGAGGAGGGGGTGATGGGGGGTTAACAGGAGGATGAAAATAGGAGGGTTAATAAAGGTATTAAATGAAAGACAAGCGCATCATTTAGATTAAAGCTTAAAATTACAAAATTAATTCATACTTACCTGTGGAGAGCTTGAGCAATGTAGGGACAAAATATGAAATGCAAAAAAGTATTAAAAGGGTAATGAAACTAGTGAAAAAAATTGTTTGTGTGTGTGTGTATGGTGGGAAATGGGGAGGTGTGGGGGTAAGGGAAGGACATTGCTCAGAGTCTCTCCAAAGTCTTCAGCATCTTCTTTACGTGCTGCTGGAGGAGATCCCTAACGGTGGCTTAGCGTAGAATACGTCAATAAGGCCTGTAAGCTGACCCTATCAACAAATTACACACACACAAATCCAGTATTATGTCACTGTCTTAGAGATACAATGGTGAGAATTTGTGTATCGTGGCATCAGAAGATATTCAACACTTACAATAAGCTCTGTGAAGTAGTTCTCTGCTTCAGGCTCCTCCTCGTCTGCATCCCACATGTTGATGAACTCCAGCAGGTGGTCCAAGTATCCTCCCATTAACTTTAGGAAAGAAAGACGACAAGCTCTGTTAATGCCAGGGTTAAAATATGAGAAAAGAAAATGCAATAAAATAGATTGTGTTGTCAAACTACAATTCTAGCATCTCTTTTTAATCCATGTTAAGACTCTTACCGACTCAGGTGTTAAGTCGTTCGTCAAAAATCTGTACAGAACCCAGCAGAGCTGAGTTTCAGGGCCCCTTATCCTCCTGATGAAGGATAGAATAGTGTTCACTGACTAGAAATACAAAAAAAAAAAGAGAACTTGTAAAGAAGGAGATGTGTATGTTTGTGTGTGATGTGTGTGTTTGTGTGTGATGTGTGTGTGTTTGTGTGTGATGTGTGTGTGTGATGTGTGTGTGTTTGTGTGTGATGTATGTGTTTGTGTTTCATAATAACACATCAAACATTCTGTCACTTTCCTTACAGTAAAAACAGCTTGAGTAAATGTTTGTTTACCAGAAAGGTATTGGATGGATCATGGCGATGTTCATACGGCAGCAGCTGAAGATTTTTCTCAACATCCTTAACACACACAAACACAATTAGTCACTGCAATTAACACAATTTTGCAATGCCACAATAAATAATCCCTTACCTGAATGCCAGTGAAACCATCCTCAGTGTGGGCAAAATAAGAGAATTCCTGCAAATAACGGGAAGATGAAACTCAAGATATATTTTATTAAAATGCTCTTCTAAAAATCATTAATGTCAAATCTCTTCATCAGAGTAATGAATACTGTGATTACATGTGAGAGGGAGGAGTCTGCAATGTGGGAGGGAACACTTCGGCAGACGCTGTACAGCTCACCAGTCCTGAGAAACTGTGAAAAATAAAGCATGAAGATCATAAGGGCTTTTTATCATAGCAGTTTCATACTAACACACTGAACATTCTGCTGCTTGGAAAATTCAGAGATTGTTTTTAGTAAGTAAATGAAAGGTTTGGTTACCAGAACAGCAGCTGTAGGTACATGGCGGCGTATGGTGGGATGCAGCAGAGAGATCGGCTCAACAACCATGACAGAAGGAGCCCTTGGTGTTTCTCTCGGGGTTTTAACAGGAGCTGTAATAAATTAGTTTTATTTGTATGTGATTCATAATTATAACTTCAATTACAACTAATATTTTCTATCGTACATATAAACCAATAGTCAAGTTTATGAGTTGTATTGTGATGAGATTTCAAAATGGGTAGACATGTTTTCAAGTGCACTAGCTAACCATTAAATATATGCATTAATTTATAGCCAAGCATTAATTTAAAATACTTTTTTAACCTTCCACTCATTTTTATTTTTGCTCTAATGAATAAATTATTTATCTTAATGATCCTACCAAGTTAATTATCCAGGCTTACTAACAGTGTAGTTAAACCTGTGTTTTCCACACCCGGAAATGAGGATTTTTCTATTTAAAAACACATTTTATGTACTAATCTTAAATGAACACATGTCTGAACAACAGAGAGAAAGGGAGAAGTAAAAAACTTTCTTTTTAATGCAGAAAAGTTAATAATATTGTGAGTTTGTTAGCTAGTTCACTCGTGAATAAACAGACAAATATCAGCATTAGTATTCAGCTTGTGTAAATTCACTGTACATGTGACTGATTAAAGTCTCAAAAACCTCCTGTCCCTGTCCATCATCCAAAATCTATCTAAATATTATACTGTATAATTATTTACACCTTCACCCGACTTCAGCAAGCTTTATACTCAATATGATATTGTGTACATGAAATGATTAGCGAAATGCGCTAGCTAGCTAGCTAACATACATCTGTAGTCCTTTAGGGCACTAACTGGATAATCACTAGTCTAATCATGATTTAGTGTAAAACCAGTACTCAGGGTTGTTAAAAGTGACCCATTAATGGAAATAAATATTATATTGTGGAAATAAATTCTCCTTAGCCAAGCTAATCAACTCGGTTGAGGGTTTTAGTGTAATTTAAACCGGCAGACAAGTTCACTAGCAGGTTAACTAAAATTGTCCGTCAGCGCGCTAGCACAAGACTTAGCATGATTAAGTGTAAAAAATCGGCACTACATCTAGTGGCTGGGGTTCTTCAGTTTATAATAATAATAATAATAATAATAATAATAATAATAATAATAATAATAATAAATTGTAATCTGAATATAAAATAGAGAAAATATCAAGATAAAGTATCTTGTGTAAAAATTAATCTTGTGTTATTCCACAATTCTCATATGATATAGTAGAAATCCCCAACTGTATTGTACAGTCTCACAGCATCAGGGAGGAAAGACCTACAGTACCGCTCTCTCAAACATTTGGGGTGAAGTAGCCTTCCACTACAGGAACTGCCCAGGGCCATCAAAGACTTCCAGAACCTGACCATCATCCTCCTGTCTCCCACCATCTGCTCTGACCTTTGTTGTAAAGTGCAGTGGAATTGTCTGTCCAGTCCAGTTTATAGTTGAGATGAACACCCAGGTACTTACCATTGAAACCAGAAGTTTACAAACACTGTATAAAAAGACACATAATCTTTTTTTCTCACTGTCTGACATTAAATCAGACTAAACCTTTCCAGTTTTAGGTCAGTTGGGATTACCAAAATTATTCCTATTTGCTAAATGCCAGAATAATAAGAGAGAGAATTTTGTAGAGAATTTTTTTTTATTACTTTCTTCAAAGTCAGAAGTTTACATACACAAAGATTACTATGCCTTTAAACAATTTGGGAAAGCCAAGATGCTGATGTCATGGAAGCTTTTGATAGGTCAATTGACAACATTTGAGTTAATTGGAGGCACATCTGTGGATGTATTTTAAGGCTCACCTCAAACACTTCCTTGTGTGACCCCATGGGAAAATCAAAAGAAATCAGCCAAGATTTCATCCTTGGGTACAATTTCCAGATGCCTGAAAGTGCCACATTCATCTGTTCAACAATTATACGCAAATATAAACACCATGGGAATGTCCAGCCATTGTACCACTCAGGAAGGAGATGGGTTCTGTGTCCCAGACATGAACCTGCTTTGTGCGAAATATGTGCATCAACCACAGAACAAAAGCAAAACACCTTGTGAAGATACTGGCTGAAGCTGGGAAGAAAGTGTCATTATCCACAGTGAAACGAGTCCTGTACCGACATGGGCTGAAAGGCCACTCAGCAAGGAAGAAGCCATTACTTCACAAACAACATAAAAAAGCCAGATTACAGTTTGTAAATGCACACAGGGACAAAGACCTTAATTTCTGGAGAAATGTCCTGTGGTTTGATGAAACTAATATTGAACTGTTTGGCCATAATGACCATCATTACATTTGGAGGAAAAATGTAACAATGTCTCTCTCCCTCTCTCTCTCTCTCTCTCTATTTCTCTCTCTCTCTCTCTCTCTCTCTCTCTCTCTCTCTCATTATTCTGGCATTTATTTAGCAAATACAAATAATCTTGGTAATCCTATTATGACCGTCTTTACATTTGGAGGAAAAAGGGGGAAGCTTGCAAGTCTGAGAATACCATCCTAACTATGAAGTACGGGAGTGGCAGCATCATGTTGTGGGGGTGTTTTGCTGCAGGATGGACTTCTCAAAATAGTTGGCATCATGAGGAAAGAACATTATGTAGAAATATTGAAGCAATCTCAAGACATCAGCCAGGAAGTTAAAGCTTGGTTGCAAATCTGTCTTCCAAATGGACATACCACCAAATTATTTACAAAATGGCTTAAGGAAAACAAACTCAATGTTTTGGAGTGGCCATCAGAAAGCCCTGATCTCAGTCCTATAGAAAATTTGTGGGCAGAGCTGAAAAGGCATGTGGGAGCAAGGCGGCTTACAAAACTGACTCAGTTACACCAGTTCTGTCAGGAGGAATAAGCCACAATTCCAGTAAACTATTGTGAGAAGCTTGTGGAAGGATAACCAAAACGTTTGACCCAAGTCATATAGTTTAAAGGCAATGCTTTAAAATACTAAAGAAATGTATGTAAACTTCTGACTTTGAAGAAAGTAAAAAAAAAAAAAATTCTCTCTCTCTCTCTCTCTCACTCACTCTCTCATTATTCTGGCATTTATTTAGCAAATACAAATAATTTTGGTAATCCTAACTGACCTAAAACGGGAAACGTTTAGTCTGATTTAATGTCAGACAGTGAGAAAAAAGGTTATGTGTCTTTTTATAAAGTGTATGTAAACATCTGGTTTCATCTGTAAAGGCAGTTAATCATTCCTCACTATATATGCTCACCCTAGAAAAAATGTTTCACAGCTTACAAGAGGAAAATTTCTGTTTGTTTTGGGGGTTCAGTGTTGAATTATTTTGTGTTGTTACACTCCACAGTGGTGGTTAATTTTGGATCGGATTTGCAGCGAGAAAATAATTCATTTGTTTATATTAATTGAAAATGTTTGATAAGTTAAATAGAAGGAACATCAGTGTGATGATAAAAAGGGTTAAACTCTAAACAAATTGTTTTGTGACACCAAGTTAGTGTTGTGCAGTTCCTGCAGTTAACTACAGCTAGTAGTCAGTGTAAGTGACCTTTCATCTGAGGGTTTCATCAGTTTTCTAGATTATAACACAGAAGCAGTCACCCACACGTTACACAGCTTACAGATCAGAAGAGTGAATGTCAGAATGAATTTACTGAATGAAATTGCTTTTCTTTTCTTTTTTAAACACTTTTCAGTTTCAAACATCTGAATCAGTGTTTATAAGTTAGGTCTGGTGATTAATTTCAGCTGGAGGATGTGGAAAGAAAACAAGGCCTGTCCCTGCACTTTCCTTCACTTAAAGCACTCTGAAATTTCCTTCAGGATGAATGTAAAAGTTTACAGAATTGCCATATTTGGCTGAGGGTCTGTGTGCTCAGCTGTTTAAAGAGGCAGAAGGCCATCATACAGAGGTGGCAGCAGGAATAACACAGACTACTGACTTAACACCTTACTACACACTGTGTCACTTTAAATTTCATTCATCTCAGGTTACTTTTACAAGCATTACTGCACTTTAAAGCTTTGGACCCTGTGTTTTCTATAATGTCTTATTTTCATTTTAAATGTGCTTTTTTGTGATTTCAGTATTTATACTCTATACTCTTATACTTACTCTTTACCCATGTGTGTACTTACCCCTACTGTAGCCCCTCCCTGCATGCTTCTTATTCCTGTTGCACTTTATATATGTCTCATCAGCACTGTGAATGTCATACATGTGTCTTAGACCTTGAGTCCAAGAGAATTATTATTTCATCTCATCACACTGTATGTGGCTGCGATTATCTTGAAATACCGCATAGTTAAAGCTCTGTGAAGAGATTCTGGCACTTAGGTTTAAAACACTTAAATCCTCATTATTCCCATCCTACAGTTCTGTTATTTATTTTAAAGTAAATTGTTCTTCATAAGTATACCAGTAATTGTTAAGAAGTTTCTGTCAGTTCACATTTCACAATACAAATCAAATCCAGCTCCAAGAACAGATTCAGGGTCTAAGGTGATCTGTTATAAAGACGGTATAAGCTTTCATATAAGCATTTCTTTAATGTTAACTAATGCAGTAAATAAAGTAAGTTAACAGAGCCTTAATGTAAAGTGTTATCACAGTATGTTTATATGGTTTATTACTCACATAAATAATTGTAATGTGATAAATGTATTGATTATGTCCACTGAAAAAAAATCAGCTGAATCAGAATAAACCTAAGCTTTTAAATTTTATTTGTAGAAAACATTGTTTTCCTTCTAGGATTAAGCTCTTATTAATCCTCAATATTCTTAAATGGAGGCTTGTGCTCTAGTCATCTCTTAATTTTGGACGAACAAAATTTGCATTAGTCCACCCTCACAGGGTTTTTTTTTAACATTTCACAGGCTGAAAGGCTGAATTTGTCAAATGTCAGATTCATTCAATCACCGCAAAACAAAAGACTTGAAGAAACCAACTCGGGTAAAACACCAAATCTATGCATGGAGTCCAAAATTCTGTGACCACATTAATAATCTGGGATTTTTCTTCAACTGCATTTTTTCCTCTTTAAAATATAGAAAGTAAACAATAGTTATTTTAAGATTCTGTACTCTTTCTAGGTGTCTATTTAAAGGTGAGATTTTCCTCATGTCTGATCTTTTTTACTGAAGCATGTGTTCAAGTGACACTGATGCATTTGATCTAAAATGGCTTGTAAGGTTTTGCATAAACTTGTGGTGTCCATGCAGCTCAAATGCACAAACTTGCTAAATGCTAGAAACTCAGAAAGGCATCTTGCATAAATTTAAAGATTTTACTTCAAGTTGGTGTCAAATAATATAATCTGTAAAACAAATGAATGTATTAAATTAGAAAAAAATGCAAAAAAGAAGCATTTTTCCTAGTGGTCTCAGACATTTGGACCCCACTATATATTTTATTATGGCCTTAGCAAGGCTATAAAGTGTCCACCTTTTATATATTTCTTTTCTGTTTTGTATATTCCTTATTTTGAGGGCTAGTGTATTAAGTGTTTTCATTTATGACAGAAATGGCCTCAATGTGTCTTAAAATGTCCTTGTTTTGTCTGTGCAGGCAACATTTATAACTGATTCCAGGTGTTTTGAGGAAATGCATCTCAAGCTCTGACATACTGCTGTGGCTGAAATTGATTTTTAAGACACTAATGTACATGGAAGTTGCTGGACAAAGCTCAGTCTGATGGTGTGGTTTTAGATCATTTGTGGCATATCTTGCTTCTTGTCATAGATAAATGTGAACTGTCTGAAAATGGAAAAATCGTGTTGGCAGTAGGACTAAAAGGCAACTGTAAGCAAACATTTTGATCAGTGGAGTTGAAATAAAGCTTATCTAACAGTTAGAACAGCTGTCCTGTGTTGTAATTATTTTATTGTTCATATTCTTATTATTAACATGAGTTAATCATAATGGACTTTTTACTGGACAATGGCAGCACACAGAGCGCTTACTCTAAATAAATTATGTTTATTATTATTTTTGTGTGATATGGTGATGGAGTTCTAATTGAAACACTACAAACTAAAATATATCATCCTATCATCACATACTCTCCCATCCAGCATGTCTAGGGCATATACAGATTTATTTGACTGCAAACAAACAGTAGCATTTACATTTACAAGATTTGTCAGACACTCTTATCCAGAGCAACTCACATTTACACAGCTGAGCAGTTAAGGGGTAAAGGGTTCTGCACAAGGGTCCAGCAGCAGCAACTTGGTGATCCTGAAATTTGACTTCACAATAATCAAATCATTGAGCCAACACCTTAACCACTGAGCTACCACTTCCCACAACAAGCACTTATTTATGGGATGCAGAATTCAGTGGCTGTCTATGCAGCAATTCAAAATCTGCAAAAGAGGTTGTACACAAAAGCTGAAATTAGATGAATGTTTTTAACAATGTCTCTTCAGTAGGATTAGCTGCAGTGGTAGAGGCATCCAGGTATCTAAATGTTTCATAGATAACAGAGTGATAATTATCTATAACGAATTAAACATCAGAGTAAGTAATGTAAATCTCCATTGATCAACTTAAATCAAATAATGTGCAAAGAAGTTATAGTTTACTGCATTTTACTATGCAGATTACACAGTCAAGTTTAAATGGTTTTAATTGCATTAATTTAAATAGCACACAAAGGGAATATTTCTAATCATATCATTTCATATTTATTGTTAAGTATTGCACTCTTACTCATTAGATTACAGCATCAGCCGAACTACTCTTGTTTTATTGAATGTATTACGGTTCATTTGGGTGTGATGTCATTACATAATACAATGCACTCTACGTAAAAAGTTTATAGTGTTAATGTCGGATGTACAGAGCCGACGCTTGTTCAAGTTTATTAATAAATGTTCCAAAGAAGTTGATAATGAGACGTGTAATGTTTTGTTTGTTTTCATATACGTGTTGAAAGATCTGCGCACCTGAACTCAGTGGCGGACCGTCAGGGCCAGCAAGGTCTTCTCTGCTGGCCTAAACAGCAGTGATCTGAATCACTGACTTGCATTTTAATATATTTAATATATTTTTCCATGAATGTGTATTAAATTATTCCCGATAGTCTATTCTCTACATTTCATAGCTTTTCTCTTGGTTGCGCTGCTTCCAGTATTGTATATTTATGATAAGAGTATTTATCCAACCATATTTCATCTAGTGGCCGTAAGGCCTGCAGAAGTAAAAGTGCAGGCACCTGAAGCTTAAAATAAGTGGCAATGAACCTGTTCCATTAACCAATCAGATTTCGAGTTGGGATCACTGGGGCCATCTAGCAGGCATACGATTACATCAGCAATTTCCCGTCCTTTGATTGGATAGTTGGAGTAGTCAGAGGCAGCGACCTGCCCATATACATTTTTTCTATATTCGCTGCGTCCTCTGGAGATTGCAGTTTTCTGAATACGGCATCAAGAATGTCTTTTTGAGAAAAGTAACCGTAATAAAATTGACTATTCCTTGTGAGGTGTGAAATACTGTAGACTAATTTCGTTTTTACTTTGTTATTTAACGGTTGATTAGTGTCTATTGCCGTGGCGTCCAGGGGCGATTCTATTTTCATTTAAGGGGGACTCGGCCACCAATGAGGGTATAATAAAAAATAAATAAAATAAATAAATAAATAAATAAAATAAAGGTTTGATTAACAGGGTAGGATGGTAAACTTATTGCAGCATTCCACTGTATTGCACAGATGTGTATGACATTTGAGTACTGAACAAGCCAAATACGAGTCTTCCTGATCACACACACACACACACACACACACTTGTCCTCTGATCCTCGCTCTGTGACGCTGCAGTCTGCGGATTGAAGAACGCGCTGAAAGACGGGGAAGAGCCGAAGTCTGCTGCCGTTTTCATATGAAATTTGAAGGGGACTGAGGAGATCACGAATTTGTGTACAGTTTATGGAGAATCACAGAATTTTAGGAGGGCTGAGTAGAAAATGTCACGGGGTCATAATGATGCCTTCTTACCCACATGACATTTTCTCAGTGGCAAGGGCAACAAATGGAGGAGCAACAATCACTTTCCAAAGGGGGAAAAGTCACATGGTTACCAAAGGTGGTAGCAGATTCATTGTAACTATAAAGATTTACAAAAGTTTCAAGGTGTAGTGAGAGGTATGGAGATAAAAGCGACCACAGTCAAACCAAATCAGTCATGTGAAGTGTGTACACAGTGAAAATTCACTCAGACGAGAAATAGGGAGCCAGACAGAAAGGCAAAGAACTCTTTAGAACTAGTCCACACTGACTTAGCCGGCCCCATGCCAACATCGAGCACAGAAGGGTACAGATATACAAAGTCTTATACAGATGACTACTCAGGTACCATGTTAGTGTATTTTCTAAAGTCTAAAGGTGACACGGTACAAGCCACAGAAAAGTTCCTAGCAGACATAGCACCTAATGGAGAGGTCAAGTGCATCTGTTCAGATAACGGCACTGAATTTATGAGTTGAGACTTTCAGGCACTGTTAACGAAAAATAGGATTAGACACGAAACGTCTGCACCTTATTCACCCCACCAGAATGGCACAGCAGAGAGAGGTTGGAGAACCCTTTATGATATGAGCAGGTGCCTACTGACTGAAAGTGAGTTACCAGATAAGTTATGGAAATACGCTATGCAGACATCAGCTTACGTGAGGAACAGGTGCTATAGTAGACGCACCAAGAAAACGCCATACGAGTTGTTCACAGGAAAGATGCCAAACATTTCTAAAATGCAGAAGTTTGGATCAATATGTTTTGCTTACCAACGAGAGAGGAGCAAATTAGACTCTAGATGTGAGCAAGGTATTTTCACTGGCTACAAAAACAGCCCAGCTTATCTAGTGTACTATCCTAACACAGAGAAGGTTCAAAAGCATAGGTTGGTGAGATTCACAGCTAGGACAACTAGAAAAAAGGAAACACAAACACCCGAATCACACACACAATATCCTAAAAAAAAAGTTGTATATCCTAAAATCAATAACATTGAAGGAAATGTTGATGAAAATATGAAAAATGTACCAGGTCAAGGTATTCAAAGTGGTGTTTCTGAGACTATGCCTGAACAGAGTGAATGCAAACAGCCAGGTCAAGTTACTGAAACTGGAATCAAGGAACCCACTAAGAGCCAAGAAGAGAATTTGAGACTGAGGATATGGAGGACAAGCTGCAATATGCGATATTCCTCAAACCTACCAGGATGCCATAACATCAACTAAGTCAGGGCAATGGAAAAATGCTATGGACAAAAAGATGCGATCACTAGCCCTCCTTTTGTCTTCGGGTCAAATTGTCATAACTTGGGTTTTCTTTCATATACTTGCATGAAAATGACATGGATGATTCAATACTATGCTCTTTGAAAATATAAAATAATAAAAATTTTTGTTAAATTATGTGTGTATGAATAATTTTTTATAACACCATCAATTTGACCCGGCCACATTTAGTAGTGACCCATTGTCACACTTTTGAGCTTTCCAGAACATTGAACATACAACATCTGATCTACCAACATGGGGCTACACACACACACACACACACACACACACAAACACACACACACACACTCTTCAAAGTATTGGGCATTGCATTTCATTGGGCCTCCAGACAAAACAAAAGCTACACATTTGTAAACATTTCACACATCTACCAACATGGGGCTACACACACACACACACACATTCTTCAAAGTATTGGGCGTTGCATTTCATTGGGCCTCCAGACAAAACAAAAGCTACACATTTGTAAACATTTCACACATCTACCAACATGGGGCTACACACACACACACGCACACACACACACACATACACACACACACATTCTTCAAAGTATTGGGCGTTGCATTTCATTGGGCCTCCAGACAAAACAAAAGCTACACATTTGTAAACATTTCACACTTGTGATATGCAACATCTGATCTACCAACATGGGGCTACACACACACACACACACACACACACAAACACACACACACACACACACAGTCAAACACTGTTCAAAGCATTGGGCACTGCATTTCATTGGGCCACCAAACAAAACAAAAGCTATGAGATATGCCTTTGCCCATTTGGGGACAAGATAACAATAAACAAAAAAACCCTGAATTATAGCATCCTTGGGGAATTTCACATTTCACTCTAAGACAGCAAAATGAAGAGGACCTACACAGCATTCCAGGCCCTTGACCTAATTTTTGACCCTTTGGAGGAGGACAGAGATGAGGCAGAACCGGCAGAAGAGGAGCAGGAAGTGTCAGAGGAAGAAAATACCACAGACGAGGAGGAATCAACTGATGAGAAGCCTCCTGAAACGGAAGAAATTTTCCAATCAAAAGATGGAAATATTCTCTGGTCCTCCATCCCTCCAAGTGACCGACGTCCATGTTGGGGACAAAGCGCGAGAGGAGCCCCCAAGGTCCAACAAGGTATGCTGTCTCTCGTGCTGATACCATAAAGTCAACTTTTGAGTTATTTATATTCAAAAGACAGTGTTAGACATGACCAACAAGGAGGGGTGTCGTGTATATGGTGACAGCTGGAAAAAATTAGATCAAATAGATCTACAGGGATCTCTGGGTCTATTGATTCTTGCTGGCGTCTACTGCTCCAGTAAAAAGGCTACGTCCAGCCTGTGGCATGCTCAGATGGGGAGGGCAATTTTTTGTGCCACCATGCCACTGAAAACATTCCAGCTCATTTCAAGCATCATATGATTTGATGATCGCAGCACCAGACCAGCGTGCCGTGCCAGAGACAAATTGTCTGCCATCCAACAGGTCTGGGATAAGTGGGTGCAACGCCTGCAACCAATGTATAATCCAGGCACTATGTGACCATGGACGAGCGCCTGGTCCTGTTCAGAGGTCACTGTGGGTTTAAGCAATATATGCCAAGTAAACCTGCCTAGTATGGAATTAAAATCTGGGTAGCCTGCGATGCCCAGACTAGCTATGCCTGGAACATGCAGGTGTATACCGGCAAACCTGCGGATGGCCAGCGTGTGGTTCTCGAGGTGACAGAGGGTCTTTGGGGACACGTCATCACCTTTGACAACTTTTTCATGTCCTATGTCTTTGGCCAGGAGCTGCTAAGGAGGAAGCTGGCCATGGTGGGAACTGTGAGAAAAAATAAACCAGAGACAAGAGACAGGGCCAAATTCTCCTCCAAGTTTGTATTCACTGCTCTTGTCTCCTACCCCCCCCCCATAAAGGAATGTGCTTCTCATGAGCACTCTGCATCGTGACACTGCAGTTAGCACCAAAGAGGACAAAAAGCCCCAGATCATCCTTGACTACAACAAAAACAAAGGGGGAGTCGACAACCTCGACAAGGTATTGCACTTTTTCATGTAATATTTTTCATTCAGCTCAATGCATTGCATTCTTGTGTAAGAAAATATGAATTAATTTTGACTGATTTGTTGTTTGTTACTTTTGTTGCAGGTCACCAGTGTATATAGTTGTAAATGAATGACAGCCCATTGGCCCCTGGCAGTGTTTTACAACATGCTTGATGCGTCTGCATACAACTCCTTTGTGCTGTGGAGAGAGATGGACCCAAGCTGGAATCAGGGGAAGTGCCACAAAAGGAGGCTGTTCCTTGAGGAACTTGGAAGAGAACTTGTGACACCTCTCTTAAGCCGATGCCAAGTTCTTCCCTGCATGCCAGCCTCTGCCAGCATGGTCATGGAAGTCCAGCAGGGTGCAAATGAAGACACACACACACACACACACAGTTTCTGTTCATTGTATTTTTAGTTTGCAATGTTTAAAATTGTTTTGAAATAAAATACATGTTGTGTTTTGCTAATCATATTTGTTTGCTCTCACTTATTTATGAATACAGTTGCATCAGTCAGCTTTCACATGGGGATATGCTGGCTAATGTTTAACATATACCATATATCAGTGTTTCATGTAAATGAGGTTTATTGTTCATAAATTAAATATAATAATAAGCATAAGAGGTGTAAAAGAAGTTTTATTTACATGAAATTATGCCATGTTTTTGAGTGGTGTGTGTGTGTATATATTTGAGTGGTGTGTGTGGTGTGTGTGTGTGTGTGTATATATATATATATATATATATATATATATATATATATATATATATATATATATATATATATATATATATATATATATATATATATATACAGGGGTTGGACAATGAAACTGAAACGCCTGGTTTTAGACCACAATAATTCATTAGTATGGTGCAGGGCCTCCTTTTGCGGCCAATACAGCATCAATTCGTCTTGGGAATGACAGATACAAGTCCTGCACAGTGGCCAGAGGGATTTTGAGCCATTCTTCTTGCAGAATAGTGGCCAGGTCACTACGTGATGCTGGTGGAGGAAAACGTTTCCTGACTCGCTCCTCCAAAACACCCCAAAGTGGCTCAATAATATTTAGATCTGGTGACTTTCATGTTCATCAAACCACTCTGTCACCAGTCTTGCTGTGTGTATTGGTGCATTATCATCCTGATACACGGCACCACCTTCAGGATACAATGTTTGAACCATTGGGTGCACATGGTCCTCCAGAATGGTTTAGTAGTCCTTGGCAGTGACGCGCCCATCTAGCATAAGTATTGGGCCTAGGGAATGCCATGATATTGCAGCCCAAACCATCACTGATCCACCCCCATGCTTCACTCTGGGCATGCAACAGTCTGGGTGGTACGCTTCTTTGGGGCTTCTCCACACCGTAACTCTCCCGGATGTGGGAAAGACAGTGAAGGTGGACTCATCAGAGAACAATACATGTTTCACATTGTCCACAGCCCAAGAAACCAACGTTTGGCATTGGCACGAGTGACCAAAGGTTTGGCTATAGCAGCCCGGCCATGTACATTGACCCTGTGGACCTCCCAATGGACAGTTTTGGTGGAAACAGGAGAGTTGAGGTGCACATTTAATTCTGCAGTGAGTTGGGCAGCTGTGGTTTTATGTTTTTTGGATACAATCCGGGTTAGTACCTGGACATCCCTTTCAGACAGCTTCCTCTTGCATCCACAATTACTCCTGTTGGATGTGGTTCGTCCTTCTTGGTGGTATGCTGACATTACCCTGGATACCGTGGCTCTTGATACATCACAAAGACTTGCTGTCTTAGTCACAGATGCGTCAGCGAGACGTGCACCAACAATTTGTCCTCTTTTGAACTCTGATATGTCACCCATAATGTATAATTTCTGTTAATTTTTTTTCTGTTAATTATTATTTCTGTTAATAATAATTTCTGTTTTTTTTTACTCAAAAATGAGGTATAATTTTACATAAATGAGGTTTATCATACCAAATATTTGCCAAATATAAAAAAGTGCAAAATATATGTTAATGTGTTGGAAACAAGCTGACTAAAAAGGTGAAAAAAAAAAAAAAGGTGATCATACATACCTCATTTTTTATAAGTGATCAAAACAGACCGGGTCAATTTGGGCTGCAGAGGAGAAAATTGTTTGATTAATGGAAAGGGAATAAGACCTTCACACTCACTCAGTTGCCACCAGGCAAACAGCCAGTTGGGGGCAGATGGGTCTACACAATTAAAAGAGACATTAATGGATCTGAAAAATACAAGGCGAGATTTGTCGCAAAAGGCTACAGTCAGAAACCAGGAACTGACTATGAGGAGACATTCTCATCCACAGCAGATATGACAAGTGTAAGAGTGGTCATGCAGAAGGCAGCACAGGAAAATTTAGTCTTACACCAGATGGACGTTGAGACAGCTTATTTGCATGCACCGATTGACTGTGAAATTTACTTGGTACAACCAGAGGGTTATGAGCAAAAAGACAGGGTGAAAAGCTAGTATGCAAGTTAGAGAAATCTCTCTATGGCCTAAAGCAATCAGGCAGAAACTGGAACACTATGGTACATGTATGTTTAATTGAGAATGGTTTTACACAGAACCCAGCTGATAACTGCGTGTATACAAGGGAAAGGCAGAATGAGAAAATAATCCTGATAATATGGGTTGATGACCTAATTATAGCAGCTAACAGTGAAAGTGTTGTGAAAAGTGTAAAGGGAATGTTCACTGAAAGATTCAAAATGAAAGACATGGGTAGGTTGAAATATTTTCTAGGGATAGATTTTGAACAGGCAGAAGGTCTAGTTAAAATGTCACAGGAGAGATATGTGAGGAAAATACTAGATCGATTTGAGATGCAAAATTGCAAGTCTAGAGAGACTCCATGTGAACTGAAACCTGAGTATTCTGAAGATGATGAAAGAACCAAGAAAGTACAGAGAGGCAGTAGGAAGTTTAATCTACTTGTCCACTTGCACTCGACCAGATATACACTACCAGTCAAAAGTTTGGACACACCTTCTAATTCCATGGTCTTTCCTGATGTTTATTTCTTTCTACATTGTAAAACAATGCTGAAGGCGGCCGAAATACACAATAATGTCCTTTGAACAGTTGATATTGAGATATGTCTGCTACTGATGCTCTGTAAAGCCTTCATAACGGCTCTAATCTGAGGTGCTGTTAATTGGTGATTTCTGAGGCTGGTAACTCTAAATGAACTTCTCCTCTGCAGCAGAGGTAAATTTTGGTCTTGCTTTACTGGGATGGTCTTCATGTGAGCCAGTTTCATCATGGTGCTTGATGGCTTTTGCAAATGCACTTGACAATACTGTAAAAACTGTAACAACTGACTGTTTTTTGTTGTTATTACATATGGATTACTTAAGTCCATGTGTGTTATTTCATAGTTTTGAAATCTCCAGTATTGTTCTAGAATGTAGAAAATAAATCCCTAAACAAAAAACACTGAATTAAAAGGTGTGTCCAAACTTTTGACTGGTAGTGTATATATATATATATATGCGCTTTGGACGAGGTCGTCTGGAGGTTACTCACAAATTGGCTTAACATCTGAGTTCTTCATAGATTCAACACCAACTCAATGATGGCAATACAGCATAAGTACAATGTTAAAGAATGTCATTTTGTGTATTGATTAGAAGGTTGTTATCCTCAAAGTCCTCAAAGGGTTGGCATCTTCTCTTCAAATGTCCAAAATCTACATGAAACGAATCAGCATAGCTGCTGTTCATATTATTAGCAAGCAGTAGATGATAATGTGCATTTTCAGATGTACTGGAGCAGAAGGTTATGGAATGTATTACGTGTATGCCTGGCTAAAGAGCTAAAACTCTTTAAACTACATTTAAGCTGGGAGAGTGTATCTGAGCCCCGAACACTGTTCAAAGTTTTGTGATTTCAAAGAGTGTGACATATTGTAGCATGTTAGAAGACAAGTTGGATACATGGGAGCTAAACCATTTAGGGCCTTGTATGTGAGTAGCAGTAGTTTGTAATCGATTCTAAACTTAACAGGTAGCCAGTGTAGGGATGATAAAATATTGGGGTTATATGATCATATTTTCTTGACCTGGTAAGAACTCTGGTGGCTGCATGTTGGACTAACTGTAGCTTGTTTATTTTAGATGCAGGACAACCACCTAGTAATGCATTACAATAGTCCAGTCTGGAGGTGATTCATGAATGCATGAATTAGCTTTTCTGCATCAGATACACATAAGATGTTTATTGGCTTGGCAATATTTCTAAGGTCTAAGGTGTTTTTGTAATATGGGCGATATGATTTTCAAAAGACTTGCTACTGTCTAATATAACAGCAAGGTCTTTCACTGCCGAGCTAGTAGTAACAGTACATCTGTCTAAATGCAAGGAGTATTGTGAGAGTACTTACTTTTTTTGGACTGAATAGTAATATCTTTCTTATCAGAATTTAATAATTTAGGTCATAATTTTATATGACCCATATTTCACTGCCATTACACCGGCTAGTTCCCCTTTTAATTTTACAAAATGGTATTGATCAGACAGGTAGGATCTAAACCATCTTAATGCCTGTCCCTGAATACCTGTGAAATTTTGTCATAATCTATAGGAGTCATGATGCATAGTGTCGAATGCAGTGCTAAAATCAAGAAAAACTGATAGTGAGATCCAGCCTTGGTCTAAAACTAAAAACAAGTCATTTGTGATTTTAACTAGCACAGTTTCTGTACAATGGTGTGACCTGAAACTTGACTGAAGATCCACAATTTTGTTCTTGATTCATTTCAAGACCATTTTTTTCAGTGAAGAAATTCATAAAGTCCTCACTACTAAACTGTGATTAAATACTCTTTTCAGATTCTGGTTACCTCTGAATGTTTCTTTTGCCCTGCATGATTTTATACATTGCGCTGCTGCTACATGACTGCCTGAATGGATAACTTTATAAATAAACAGGTGTACAGGTGTTTCTATTAAATTGGACAGTGATTGTACACAAATTCTCTAGAGCATTAACACTGCAGTGCCCGAGCCTGAAATACTGTAGCCTACGATGGAGGAAAACCCTGACCACATCCCGCTACCCGCACACCCATGACCAGTGGTCTGACCTGCAGGATTTGTTTTAAGTAGCTACTCGCTCTGCCTCACTAACATACGATTTCTTCTTAGAAGAATTAACATCATACTTGAGGAAACATGCAGAGGTCAGCACGTCCTGTGGTCATCATAATGGCCATTTTCTTTCATCTAATGTTAGATCGGAAGAATGAAGGATTTTTATTGTATAGGTGAATAAATGTGTCCTGCATGTCTAGTTAGGCTTTAGTTAGCTAAGTAAGCTAACGTAATGAGTAACTCTGGAGCAGCAGTCTATATTAACATTACTGATGTTATACAGCAACACAATAACACAATAGATCAACTTTTATTCTTCATATTCACCAAGTAACATTTCTTTTTCATAGCTTCTTTCTTTTAATGTAAAGCAGAATAAGATTACTGCCAAATACCCCAATTGTCCATCACACACCAAAGCATTAGTTACTAAATACTGAAATATTGACTAATGCTGAATCTGAACTTTTTTCTTCTGAATCTGTAGAGCAGCAAGTTTCTGTTAAAGTCAATCTGCTTAGATCCTCTCTGGTCATTTGTTTAAAACTTGTTTATTCCCAGGACACAGGCGTGTCCAGCACACCTTAGTTATTCTGTATGAGTTACCAAGTCAGACTGTCCTGCTATAGTACTTAATATTTTCTTCTGCTGTCTGTATGTTTCATTTTTAAGCACTTTATGTAGGAAACAATTTACAAGCCACAGACCCGGTCTTTATATAATGGTCCTTTTTCTTGTGTAGTGTCCATGCACAAATACCTGTGCCCTGTGAACACTGGCACACACACACACACACATTTCAACATCTGTGTAGTAAAGTGTTTTATCAGGTTTTAATTTATTTCTATATTATCTATAACATAAATCCTAACAGGAAAACTTCATTGTTCTCAAGGCCTGCTATTTTCCAGCCCCCATGTTCCCCTTGTGTGCCTTGACTACCCAGAATAACGTTAATTGATATCTGTATCATGTTCATGTCTAAGACCTTGTATTAACAGGCATGTGTGAGTAGAGTGACAGATTCTTCTCACATAAAATGAATAGGTAATTACATAATGTGATACAGTAGTAGGAAAATAGCCATCTGGATAAAAAGATGTGATTTTACAATCAGATATTCCTATTTTATATTTATTTTGTTTATTTTTTTGGAAAACCACTGTGAGCATTTTTACCCATGTTAGGGAAATTTAGAATTAATTATTTTTATTGTTTTTATTGCATTGTTGTTGTTTTGGAAATTTATTAGCTGCTATTTTACACCATGTATCCTGTAATAGGAGAACTTTATTTTCCTGTATTTTTGCTTGTAGCTCAACTTTCTGATGGGAAGGAGAACACCAAGACAGGTAGTGAGTCCTGCATCTTCTACTAAAAAAATGAAGGAATACAATTAGTAGTAAAAAGAGTAGAAATGTAGGATAAAGCAATTAAAACCAATTCCATCAGCAGCATTTGAATGAATCTTGAATCTGTCCTGGTTTTTAGGCCCACTTTAACAACACCCTTAGTTATCTCCAGTGCTTCCTCAAACTGCATTTGTGCCCTGCTTTACAGAGTCTCCTGCTTCTGAGGAAGTGAAGGAGATTCCTTCACCTTCTTCTATGAGTCCTGGACTGATGATGGAGAGCTCAGGGAGTGTCTGCTCAGGTGATGCTGAGCAACCTCCCTGCAGTAGTGTGGAGGTAAAACGTTTAAATCTACTACATCTTTAATTCGTGAGTAAAGATGCTCCTGTTTTCTCTGGAATAGACAGTCTGAGATAGTTTAAGGTAACTAATATTTGTTTTACAGTTGATGGATTCCAGCTTTGAGCCGGAAATACCCCAGTCCAGCAGAGAGAGCACTGTTCTCCTGGTCGAAGGTACAAATTTAAATGAAGATTAAAGTGAAGGAGTAGACTTAAGTATTTAGGCCCTCTTTAACAACACCCTTAGTTATCTCCAATGCAATCTCAAATTGCATTTGTGCCCTGCTTTACAGAGTCTCCTGCTTCTGTGGAAGGGAAGGAGATTCCATCACCTTCTGGTGTAATTCCTGAACTTTTGATGGAGAGCTCAGGGAGTGTCTGCTCAGGTGATGCTGAGCAACCTCCCTGCAGTAGTGTGGAGGTAAAACGTTTAACTCAACTACATCTTTATTTCTTGAGTGAATATGCTCCTGTTTTCTCTGGAATAGACGGTCTGAGATAGGCTGAGGTAACTAATATTTATTTTATAGAAGGAAGATTCCAGCTTTGAGCCTGAAATGCCACAGTCCAACAGAGAGTGCACTGTTCTTCCAGTCGAAGGTAAAAATTTAAGTGAAGATAAGACTTTATGTGAAGGAGTAGACTTAAGTATCAAAGGTCAAGCACTGGACTGGTTTAAATCTTATTTGAATAGAACCTTTTCTGTTTATGTAAGTGGATGATTATCCTCCAAAGCACATCTGACCTGTGGGGTACCCCAAGGATCAATTCTTGCCCCCATTCTGTTTTCTTTATATATGCTTTCTTTATATATAAAAACACAAAGTATTTTTTAATTTTTATGCAGATAAATTTCCTGAACTTAAATGAGAGTAAGACTAAGGCAATTGTGTTTGGTCTGTTAGCTCTCTCTGGTAGCTTAAATCAAGTGTCAGGCAGCTTAGCTGCTTATGTAAAACCTGTTAAAAACCTAGGTATTGTCTTTGACTCTGCCCTGTTATTTGATAAGTAAATACAGTTGTCAAATCATGTTTTTTCCAGTTGAGACTACTGGCCAAAGTTAAAAGTTTTTTAACCCCTGCTGAGTTTGAAGAATAATTCATGCAATTATATCTTCTTGTCTGGACTATTGCAATTCAATTTATATAGGTATTGGTCATTCCTATATGAACTGCTTGCAATTAGTCCAAAATGCAGCTGCTAGACCCCTTACTGGCACACGTACATTTGATCACATCACCCCCGTCTTACTCTCTCTGCAGTGGTTATTTTAGTGGGTATTTTAGAATAGAGTTTAAGATTTTACTCTTTGTTTTTAAGGTCTTAAATGGTCTGGCACCTTCTTATTTATCTGAACTTGTGACTGTTAACATATCTGCTAGATGTTTAAGGTCATCAAATCAGAAACTGTTAAAGCTTCCCAGATCAAGGCTTAAAAGAAAGGGAGACCGGGCTTTTGCCATAGTTGGCCCCAAATTGTGGAATAGCCTCCCTTTATCTATTAGGATAATCCCTACAGAATCTCTGTTTAAACTAAAGCTTAAAACTCATCTTATGTTAAAAGGCTTTTAAAATCTGAGTCAACCTGAGCTTGTTTTTTTGCCTGTATATGTACTATTTCCTGTCTCGATTGCTGTTATTTTGATCTTATAATTTTTGTACAGCACAATGGTCAATGATTGTTGTTTTATTGTGCTATATAAATAAACTACACTAAACTAAGTATTTAGGCCCACTGTAACAACACCCTTAGTTATCTCCAGTGCATTCTCAAATTCTATTTGTGCTCTGCTTTACAGAGTCTCCTGCTTCTGAGGAAGGGAAGGAGATTCCATCACCTTCTTGTGTGAGTCCTGGACTGATGATGGAGAGCTCAGGGAGTGTCTGCTCAGGTGATGCTGAGCAACCTCCCTGCAGTAGTGTGGAGGTAAAACGTTGAACTCTACTGCATCTTTAATTCTTAAGTGAAGATGCTCCTGTTTTCTCTGGAATAGACAGTCTGGGATAGGCTGAGGTAACTAATATTTATTTTATAGAAGGAAGATTCCAGCTTTGAGCCAGAAATGCCCCAGTCCAGCGAAGAGTGCACTGTTTTTCTCCCAGAAATTACAACACCAGCTGATGTGAGATCTGGACTGAAGAGGAAACACTCAGGGAGTGATGCTGGGCAACCTCCCTGCAAACGTTTTAAGGTGAAACGTCCACTACATCATTAATCCTTGAGAGAAGATGCCCGTTTTCTTGATTTCTGTTATATTCACATTAAGAGAACATATAGATAGAATAAATAAACCCGAACAGATAGATCATGAGATCCAATATTCCATTCACAGAAAGAAGAGAAAGAGATCGAGTTACTTGTCAAAGCCCTGGAGGAGCTGAGGCTGGAGGACAGTGTAAAGACCCATTTAGAAACATTTGGTAAGTTAACAAAAAATAAATAATTAAATAATAAAATCAAACCTTCACATGCATGCAGATATCACTTCTAAGTACAATGCACAGTGTGAAATGTGATATCTGCTCTGAAAGTTTATTATATTTGTTGGTCTTTGAGAGCTGTTTCCAGAGAAATGTCCATCATTGTATTTAGAAGCTGTTTCACATTTCACAAAGCTGATCCACATTTAATAAGGAATTCCTCTATATGTAATCAAACCTGCATTTTTTTCACCAAGACAAGCCTAGAACTGGGTGCAGAGTCAAGTTTTGGGCCAATTATGAAAAAGCCCTTTTGTCATGTACAGTACATTTTCCATAATTTGCTATTATTTTCTATTTTGCACTGCATTTGTTCTCTCCTTTACAGGGTCTCCTGCTTCTGAAGGGATGACACAAAGTCCATCAGCAGTAAAAGCAAGATCTGGGAGGAAAAGAAAGACTCCACTGAGTACCTGCTCAAGTTTTGAACTTCCCTGCAAGCGTGCTAAGGTGAAGTGTTGGGCTCTACTACAAAAACTCTGGGCATTCATATTAGTTAATTAAATTCACCACTAACAAGCATTCAGTTAATATTTTACACTGGCTCTTTCATAATCAGAAATATGATGTCATTCATGAAACTGATGTTAATCTGAATCACAGCTAAACATTAAACTATTCTTTTTGTGTGAATTAATGACACTATAAAACTGAAGCTCAGTTGTTTTTCCCCTCTAGCTTCACCATGGTTAGCACCCGGAAGACATCATCCCATCATTTTCCAGACTCCTGGACCATCTGCCTTAATTTAAAATCTTTTTTAAAAATCTTTTTTAATTAAAAACAAATAAAGAAATTACTTTGTAATGACAAAAAAGTTGTATCTATCTATGTTGCCACAAGTTTCTAATTTCTGCAGACAAATGAGAGAATGAGAGATTTGGTGGGGAACAAGAAACTCTCACTAATCATCAGATAACAAAAACACCTTTTTAAAAAGCAAATAAGAAAATGTGATTCATCAGACCAGGTCACCTTCTTACATTGCTCCGTGGTCCAGTTCTGATGCTCACATGCTCATTGTCAGTGCTTTCAGCGGTGCACAGGGGTCAGCATGGTCACCCTGACTGGTCTGTGGCTATGCAGCCCCATATGCAACAAACTGCTCTGTGTATTCTGACACCTTACTATCAGAACCAGCATTAACTTCTTCAGCAATTTGAGCAACTGTAGCTTGTCTGTTGGATCTGACCACACAGGCCAGCCTTCGCTCCCCACGTGCATCAAGGGCCTTGGCTGCCCATGACCCTATTGCCGGTTCACCACACTTCCTTCCTTGGACCACTTTTGATAGATACTGACCACTGCAGACCAGGAACACCCCACAAGAGCTGCAGTTTTGGAGATGCTCTGATCCAGTCGTCTAGCCATCACAATTTGGCCCTTCATCAATCTCGCTCAAATCCTTACTCTTATCCATTTTTCCTGCTAGAGATGCAGACTAGATCCTTAGCACATCAGGTGCCAAGGCAAATATTATGAAATATGCTAAATCACCTTCTTTTGCAGTTGCTAGGCAGACATGACCTATCCCATAGCTTGAAATATTTGGCCTAAAACATCTAGCCAAGGGTATGGATGGTGGTCATAGGATTTTCTCATTATAGTGTATGGAATCAGATAGCCCTCAATATTAATGAATGTTCACACAATGATTCACAAATGTATATAATAGAAATTGACAACTTGTATAAGTATTTGTGATTTTTATTAAAAACATATTTACATGCTACGTTGTATATGTATTTATATATATAAGCTGTTGAAGTGCTTGTTATTTGTCAACTTCACTGCATTTGTGTGTGGGTGTTTTGAGACTCCCTGTCACTGCTCAGTTCAACTTAAGTGTGTGATTTAAGGCACAGGTTCCCTACCTGCAGGGTCCTAAACCTCACTAGAGGCTGCCAAAGTTTCAGAGGGGGTCACAAGGCCTTCTTAATTTTAAGGGATGTATGAAAACTAAAAATATACAGTCGGCCTATGTCCTGGTACTTTAGTCATTTCCATGAGAGGATTTCATGAAACTGTAATTTAAAAGAACAACAGCCAAGCATCAAGAAGAAGAACACACTGAATTTGTCAATAAAGCAACTTTTTAAGTATATATTATATATATTTAAAAAAGAGTTGTCTAAAAGCATCCTAAAAATCTCTAATGCAATACTGACAGAAAATGATAATTCATGTAAATCACTTATTTCTGGCGCTATGTGTTCACAATTAATCACACCTTTTAAACTACACTTATTTTACTGACTGAAAAGGAAGGAGGTAGGCTACAGATAAAGTGTGAATTTAAGGGCTGTGACACACCAAGTTGACGCCAAAGAATTACTGTCTCACATCGTCTTCATCTGGGTCAACAAGTGGTGCTTGATCACAGAGCAAAGACAACAGCTGACAGACATGTAGGGCTGGACGTTCAGTGCTTGTGTGAGAGAGGGGAAAAAGTGTAAGACCCGGGACTGCATTTGTACAAACCCGACAGCCCGATGGCCAGCTTGGTCTGTCTTGGACCTAAGAGGAGCATTATTTTATTTATATAAATATGTTATGTATTGTATGTATGTATGTTATGTACATATAAATATGTATTTTATTCATATAAATACATCAAAAATTGTATGTTTTTGATGAAAATTGCTAATACTTTTAAATACATATATAATATTGTGTACAAAAAAACTATTTTGTGGAGAGAATCATTTATATTTAAACCACAAAATACATTTACAGAATACAAATACAGAATTTTTCTTTGCGTATTTACTGATTTAGGACTCATGACTCATGTGATTCGATAATAACGTGTCATGGACGAAGTAACTGTGTTAGGCCGTATGGGAGGTATATTGTGATAAACTTACCAGATATTCCTTGTAAAAAAGAGTCTGGATCCTCATTGAGATAGATCACAAGGCTCCTCAGGATGCATTCCCTCCTGATGTCAATGCTGTCACACTAAAGCAGGGGCAACAATCAAGATAGAATTTAGCAGAAGTGGGTGCAATGGCAGAACAGGGAGGAGAGCAGGCTGTCTAAAGCCATTGGTTGTCTGGTTGGCGAGTTGGGTGAATGAAATGCAAATGCAATGAAGTGCTTTGGATAAAAACACCATATAAACAGGCCATTTACCATTTCTCAAATGTTTAAATGAGCAGCTAAGGACAAAAAAACCTTGCAATAACCACCTCAATACAGTGAAAGCATTTCCCATGGATTTTTACTTACAGGATCTTTGATATCCAGGACATCCTTGATCTTCTGCCCCTTCAGTCCTCCTTTCTTGTTGAAGATTGCTGTATTAGTTTGTCTGAGAAATGGTCCTGCTGTGACAGGAACTTCGATCGCAGTGGCTTGGTAGTGATCCACAAGAACTCTGCATTTATCTGAAAATTTTAAACAATAAACAATGGATTAGAATTACTATCATATAAGGATGCAGGATAACTAGAAAATTCAAATTGCAAGCCATTAAACACCATGAACAGTAATAAACATTACCTACTTCACTCTCAAGGAACAGGGCAGGCCATCTGTTTTTGAACTCTCCTATCTGAAGACTGAACAAGCACCTGAGCAGCCTGTGTGGACAGAAATGGCTGAATCCTTCTGATGTTGCACTGAAGAAACTGTCATGAGCGTGTGACATTAGTAACATGGGAGGAAAATGACAGCTGATTGTCCATGGTTACCCCAAGGTTGTGAGCAGTGGCCAAAGGGCAGGTCAGGGAGTTGTTCAGAGCCATTGCGAGATCCTGGGCTGGAGATAAAACATCTGGGATGACCAGCAGATCAGTGTTAATTTGAGAATGGCCAATGACGCTACACATTTCATTCCAAATGAAACAGCAAGTTCACCTTACTTTTCCTGAATAGTCATTTGTCTGCATTCTCAAACAATTATTAATTGCAGGTCCTGCTTCTCCAGAGCAAAAATACACATATTTGTAAATTTTGGATACAAATCACATGACCTTCAGCCATATGGCTCAGATATTCATTCAGAGAATGTTTACCTTGGGTTAACTCGTAAGTCCTTCAAATATACAAGGCACTCCATAAAACTAGAGCCTGTCTGAGACATAGATCAACAACCGGTCATTAAGAGGTATGGTCCAGCTAAAGTCCATCCATTACTCCTGATTATCCAACCAATCTCCTAACTCTCATGATGCTTCAGTGAGGCACTAAAGTGTTGAGTTCAGAGGATCCTCCCTTTAGTTCCACACATTAGACAGTGGACATTAAGGCCTAGAGTTAATCCCCAGAAAGCTACTCCAAGTTGTTTCTGTGTGTGTCAGTGTGTATAAAAAGTGAGAAATGACAGTTGGCAGTCACCGAGCTACGGTGAAGGAGCATCCAGATCATCTCCCCACACTGAAGCATCATGCAGTCTATAGCGTCTCTCTCCATTCTAGCCCTGCTGCTTGGCTTCTCACAAGCTTTCTATCTTGACCAACCTGAGCATGTGGACATCACGTCAAGGATTCTCACCATCAACAACGGTCTGATAACTCCCTGATCTCACTACACCAGTATTATTACTGCTACACATTCGACAAATATGGGCCTAGAACCTGTCTTGTTCTAAGATTAGGATTTTTGTAATTATTTCTTTTGGGTACGGTTTCCTTGCTGGCACCAGTGACAGAAATTGTAAGACACCACCATTACTACTTATTGATTTTGCTGTCTTTATCCCTTTTTGTTCTCTGGTTGAAGGATCCAGTGAACTGTTGTTGGAGGGAGACATACTCTTGCCAAGAGGTAGGAATGCTCTGGTCTGCAGCGACAGCAGCTGCTTTTGGAAGAAGTCCTCAAATGGCCTAGTGGAGGTGCCTTACACGTTGAGCAGTGTTTTCTGTAAGTGAAAGACTTCCTCATTATGACACATCTCTGTTTATTACTTGTTAATGTATTGAACGTTTTCTCTACAGCTTTCTCTGACAGGACCGTAATAGCCAATGCCATGGCCTCCTTCCACAGCAAAACCTGCATTCGTTTCGTTCCCAGGACAAATCAAACTTCCTACCTTAGCATCGAGAGCAAAGATGGGTGAGAACCACTGAACCAATCCCTGTACCTGAAAATGGAATTTGGAGTTCTCTAATTTTGTTTAATGTACAGTGTCCTTAGTTTGACGTAAGTGACATGGTTGATTCCCCTCTTTTTTCTCTCAGATGTTTCTCTAATGTGGGCAGATCAGGTGGTGCTCAGGTGGTTTCTCTCAGCAGGTTGGGTTGTGTTTACTATGGCATTGTCGAGCATGAGCTGAACCATGCACTTGGTTTCTACCACGAGCATACTAGGAGTGACCGTGACAAGTACGTCAAAATCAACTGGGAAAACATCGACCCAACCACGCAGTCTAATTTCGAGCTGAAAAACACCAACAACCTCAACACTCCGTACGACTACTCCTCTGTAATGCACTATGGAAGAACAGCTTTCTCCATTAACGGGCTGGACACCATCACTCCCATTCCTGATCCGTCAGTGAATATTGGACAGAGAAAGGAACTGTCCGCCATCGACATCCTGAGGATCAACACCCTCTACAAGTGCTGAAATTGTTCAGAGGCTTCACTTGCTGTGCTAACAAAATATGAAATCATACAATAAAATGGCTACATGCATCTTTTTCTTGGTGTGTGCTTTAATAAAGTATTTCACTGAAACCCCATGAAACAGTTTTCATCATGCCAGGACCATGAATGTCCAGCAAGATTTATTGTTACTCCCTCCACCTCAGTATCACATATGTACCGGCATTTTATTGAATGTTGTTTTGTATAAATGAACCAGCACTTTGACATCTATGACTACATATAAATATAAAAACTATACATTTGAGGACAGTCATCAACTTTAGACTTCAAAAAGCATATCCAGTGAGAGAATCCTAATACACCATGTCCTGTTCGTTTGGTATAATTGAACCAGCACTTAGACATGTATGACTACATACAAATATGAAAACTAAACCTTCAAGGATCATCAACAACATTAGACATGATTGCAGAAACAAATCCTGTGAGAAAATCCTAATATACTACATTAGTTCAGCCCTCTGTAGGTTGATCATTTTCATTTCCATCAAATGATGTGGCATCCTTTCATTTCTAACACATTACCCAGTCCATTTCAGTATAGATATCCAGCATGATATTTTCCCCATTGAGATCTGATGTGTTTTCAAAGTGTTCCTTTAATTTTTTTAAACAGTGTATTTACCAGTGGTGGGCGGTCAGTTCCAGCAAGGTCTTCTCTGCTGGCCTAAACAGCAGTGATCTGAATCACTGACTTGCATTTTAATATATTTAATATATTTTTCCATGAATGTGTATTAAATTATTCCCAATAGTCTATTCTCTACATTGCATAGCTTTTCTCTCGGTTGCGCTGTTTCCAGTAGTGTATATTTATGATAAGAGTATGTATCTAATCATATTTCAGCCAGTGGCAGACATCATGTGTCACCAGAGTGAAAGAAATCTGCCTTAAGGCCTTCAGAATCAATGGTGCAGGCGCCCGTAGCTTAAAATAAGTGGCAATGAAATTGTTACATTAACCAATCAGATTTCGAGTTGTTGTCACTGGGGCCATCTAGCAGGCATATGATTACGTCAGCAATTTCCCGTCCTTTGATTGGATAATTGGAGTAGTCAGAGGCAGCGAACCGCCCATATACATTGTTTCTATATTCTCTGCGTCTCATTTCGGATCCTTGGGAGATTGCAGTTTGCTACATGCGTCATCAAGAATGTCTTTTTTGAGAAAAGTAACTGTAATAAAATTGACTATTCCTTGTGAGGTGTGAAATACTGTAGACTAATTTCTTTTTTACTTTGTTATTTAATGGTTGATTAGTATCTATTGCCGTGGCGTCCAGGGGTGATCCTAGTTTCATTTAAGGGGGGCTCAGCCCCCAATGAGGGTATAATAGTAAAATAAATAAATAAATAAATAAATAAAGGTTTGACTAACAGGGTAGGATGGTAAACTTATTGCAGCATTCCACTGTATTGCATAGATGTGTATAAAGTACTGAACAAGCCAAATACTAGTCTTCCTGATCACACACACACACACACACTTGTCCTCTGATCCTCGCTCTGCGGATTGAAAGACGGGGAGGAGCCGAAGTCTGCCGCAGTTTTCATATGAAACTTAAAGCGGACTGAGGCGATCACGAATTTGTGTACAGTTTATGGACAATCGCTGAGGGCTGAGAAGAAAATGGCCTAGCGATGCTCATGGTGGCGTCATAATGATGGTAGAGATGAGGATTAATTCAGGAAGGACACCAGTGAAGGCCTAGGTGTGAAATGCACGGTCCGCCACTGAGTTTACATACTGTATAGTCCACAAGATACAAATAAACTATTCAAAGAAGTGAATACGCACGCGCACGTGACGTCTAAAATGCACAGATTCACCCGGCTCGAGACACCATGTGGGAATACCTGAGATGCGGATTGGGGGCACGCAGATGATGATGATGATGATGATGATTATTATTATTATTATTATTATTATTATTATTTTATGTTTGTTATCGTTATTAATTATTATAATAATAATGTAATTACTATTATTGTATTGTTCTTATTGTTGATACATACACTTTATTACACTTATTTACTTCCACTCATATATCAATATATACTTACTTAGATCGTTCCTTATAGACCGTTGTTGCTCTAACTGTGTGAAGAGCTTTGTAAATATGAACACAGTACTCATAAATGCATGTCACTAACTGTCAGAGAAATTGTAAAACAAATCCAACAATCCCTTTGCGCCACCTGCTGGAGAATCGATGAAATGACATCAAGTAATCTGGGGCAATTTTTGTAAATTTTTGTTCTGTTATCAAGTTATAACAAGTATAATTCATTACAATTCTATTCATTCATACAATTTCAGTTATTTATCTTGTTTAGTTTATAATAATAATAATAATAATAATAATAATAATAAACTGTAATCTGATTAAAAAAAAAAGAAAATATCAAGATAAAGTATCTTGTGTTATTGCACAATTCTCATATGATATAGTAGAAATCCCAAAATATATTGTCCAGTTTGTGGAAGGGGCTACTGGGAGCAGTGCTGGTTGTACAGTCTCACAGCAGCAGGAAGGAAAGACCTACAGTACCACTCTCTCAAACACTTGGGGTGAAGTAGCCTACCACTACAGGAGCTGCCCAGAGTCATCAGAGTCTTCCAGAACCTGACCATCATCCTCCTTTCTCCCTCCATCTGCACTGGGTCGAGACTGCATCCTATGAAAGAGCTATTTTTATGATTTTTTCCAGTCTCTTCCTGTCTGCAGCAGAGATGCCACTACCCCAGCTGAAAAGGCAAGATGCAAGATGCTGATGTCATGGACGTTTTGATAGGTCAACTGACAACATTTGAGTTAATTGGAGGCACATCCGTGGATGTATTTTAAGGCTCACCTCAAACACTTCCTTGTGTGACCCCATGGGAAAATCAAAAGAAATCAGCCAAGATTTCATCCTTGGGTACAATTTCCAGATGCCTGAAAGTGCCACATTCATCTGTTCAACAATTATACGCAAATATAAAACACCATGGGAATGTCCAGCCATCGTACAGTAGTTGCAGTACAAGTTTTAAATACTTTAAATACTTTTATGTTGCTGCTGCTCTACAGTAAGCTTACCTGTATATCTGTGCAGGAGTGAATACTATTAAGATCTTGAATGTGAACTTTGGGTGTGCTGATTCTGTAACCTGTTCAAGTGGAATCCCCAACAGTTTCACCCAGAACACCAACTGCTACGCTCCAAACACACTCTCAACTGTCTCCTCACTGTAAGCTTTTAGTTTGTTCTTTAAGCTTTTTTTACTTAGTAGGTTAACTTGTAGTCCAGCTCTTAAAGAGACCATGTTAACATTGTTTTTGTCATTTACAGGCGCAATGGACTGAAGAGTTGCACTGTCGAAGCTTCCTCCACCATCTTTACAGATCCTTGTAACACTACTGCTACATACCTCACAGTGTCCTACACATGCACCGCTGGGCATCTGGTCTTTTTCTTTTTCTTCTTCTTTTTTCTTACCTCTTTTCAGAAATATTGGGTAAACTGGAAAGAAATAAAGTTCTTATGAACTCATGAATGAAATATATTTTTTATTCTTATTATAAATTTTTTAAAAATCTGTCATCTGAATTACTTCAGTTCTCAAGTACATACAGTACACGCAGTATGAAAGGTATTTTAAGTGCAGCAGTACATAATTAATTTCTTTCCTGTTCTTTTTATTGCTATTGACAGAATACCTTGAAGGATTTGAGATTTCAGTGTAAAAAGGAATCAAACCCTGTTAGCTTGATGAGTTTTGGTGTTGGTGTGCTTTATATTTGCATGTTATCAACATGATCAACTGCTGAAATACCCCCCCCCCCCGCCCCAAATTGTTTATTTGCTTTTACATGCAATGAGTATGATAATATAATATATAAAAATTCAAAAATAACAAATGAGTTTCACAAAATTTAACAAAATTTATAATAATAATATAAATCAATATATATATTTTGATAAAAGGAAGTATAAAGTTTAAAAGGTTTATCTGGTGGCCGGTGCAACAGAGGGACGACCTGAAAGAGAAAAGCAGAGTCATATTACCCTATTACTGTCACAGATACACGCTGTGTGTTCAGAATTATTGTGTAGCTATTCAGTTATATATCACAGTAATTCTCAAACAGTTTATCATAGTTTGTATAACCATTGCACTTATTGATATTTTTCATTTTATTATTGCATTAAATTTCTTGTATTACAAGGTCAGCTGTGACTCACGATGTGAATGGACCCTCTGCAAGAATCTGTGAGGTCTTGTGTGTGGCTCAGTTGGACCACTGCTTCCTGTACACTCAGTCTGGGTGAGGGAAGCCTTGCGCTGCTTATTGTTGTTAGCCAGCGTCACATACAGTGGCTTCCTGCCCATCATCCTTCCATTCATCTCCTTAATGGCTTTTTCTGCTTCATTTGGAGAGGTGAAGCTCACAAATCCAAAACCTCGGGAGCAGCCATTCTCCACAGTCACCTGTAGGGGTCAGCAAGGAAATACAGCAAGCACAAAAGTTAATATTACACACACCTACTGTATGTGGCTAATCTTGAGGAAAAACTAGCACTGTCATTACATCAAAACATAATGAAAATAGCTATATTGTGTTAGTATCAGGGTTCTGGTATTGCACATTCAATATGAATCTCTTCAGTGTTAATAGTAATTTGAGGTAGCAACCATTCGAAAAAACACCCAACTACACATTCATCTCCTTGTGCTGCAAGTGCACACTGGTTTTGACATAATAGAGCAGGTAAGGAGAAGTAAACAAAAAAAAGAAATAAAATGTAGGGTTTAGTAATTTTAGGTGACCTTTGCACTGATGACTGTTCCATATGGCAGGAACGCTTCATGCAGGCGCCTGTCGTCCACACTGTAGTCCAGATGTTTTATAAACACCTTACTCTTCTACAGAACAGAGAGCAAAATCAACATCCAGCATTTGATTTGGTATTTTATAGTAATCCATCACTCAGTATTAAGACAATCATTAAGCTAAAAATGTGTGACCAAAACATGGGAAAAATCATTAAAGTCCTGTAATATAATCAGAAAAATACCTGTGCATCCTGGGACTGCAGTGTGGTTTGCGCTCTGCATATGTTCCTGTCCTGTTGGTTGGTTCTCCTCAATTCTGGAGATGCATCTGTAGCCACAACCAAACATTTCACTTTATCATCCAATCAGTATTATGATTGGGACCTATTGAGGCCTTAACAATGTTGTAAACTTAACACAAATTGAGAAGTGTGACTTACTCTGTGGCTGAATATTCTTTTGAGCCTGGTGTGGATTTGGACAGGGTTCTTTCAGGCTACTCTCTGCCCTCTCTCTGTGCCTTCCTCCATGTTCCTCCTTGCTCTGAACCACACTAACATACACTGGCCTGCTTCCCAATACCCTGCCGTTCATCTTCATGATGGCATTTCTGGCTTCATCAGGAGATGCAAAAATGACAAAGCCAGTGCCTTTGGGATGGCCATTCTCCATATTGACCTGCAGAGGAAACAGATTTAGAGATGCGAAAAGCAAAGAATGAGCATTACATGCACTATATGGTAACAATATAATAGATTTCCACATTCAGAAAATAAACCGGTTAAATAGTTCACAATAAAAAAACCCTCATCTTCTTGTGCTACAAGTGCACAGTGATTTTAACCTAAAAGAGGGAGTATGGGGAGGTGAAGGTAGTAATTGAAATTGACCTCTGCACTGATCACAGTTCCAAAGGGATGGAATTCCTCATGTAGTTGTCTGTCATCCACATTGCAGTCAAGGTTCCTCAAGAGTAGTTTCACTGTCTGCAGAACAGGGCAGAGTCAACATCCAGATTGTTAATTAAGCCAATTTGTTAATTAAAAACAAAACATACAAAAAACAGAATAGCACAGCTTGAACAATAACTGATACAAATGCTATATGCTAAGTAGAGACACACAAACATGTCCTTATATGGAAATAAAGCTAGAAATAAAGCATGTCCTCTCAGGCCTTGATCTGCAGCCAGACTTTACTACAGTACCTTTTTATTCTTGCAGAGGCGTTCATTAGGGAGCTTTTTGTCACTAACAGGCAGCTGCTGGACTCTGGCCTGTTTCTCTGCCTTCTGCTCCTCTACCTTCTGCTCCTCTACCTTCTGCTCCTCTGCCTTCTGCTCCTCTACCTGGCTGATGATATCCATGCTCCAGGGATTCTGGTTTTAACAAAAAATGAGAGAGAATTAGAGGATGAAAGACACAACATCCTTATGTTATGTATGCCCGACATATTCACAAGCTTATTGTCTTACATAGAAAGAGAAAGGCTCTACATTCTCCATCTCATTGTCCTCAGCGTCCATGATTTCACCCCACGTGAGTTTTGCGGGAGCTGGAGATGTACACTGTGGTAGTTCAGACATGGACTCAGGATCCATAGTAGGCAGAAAGTTGGAAATTGCCTCTGACAGAAACTGAATAAAGAAAAAGAGTTAGCTTTAAAGAAACTTCGCTCTTGAGGCACATAAAGGTAATTTATGTAATCAACAAAACTACTAACATAGCATAGCATAGTGGTTACAATGAACTCCCCAAAAACCCTGAATAGCACAGCTGAACAAAAACTGTTAGAAATGCTATATGCTATATAGAGACACAAACTTGTCTTTATATGGAAATAAAGCATGTCCTCTTAAGCCTTGATCTGCAGACAGACTTTACTGCAGTACCTTGTTATTCTTGCTGAGGCGTTCATTAAGGAGCTTTGTGTTTCTAACAGGCGGCTGCTGGACTTTGGCCTGCTCTTCTGCCTTCTGCTCCTCTATGTTCTTCTCTACCTTCTGCTCCTCTACCTGGTTGATGTAATCCATGCTCCAGGGATTCTGGTTTAAACAGAAAAAAGAGAGAGAATTAGAGGATGAAAGACACAACATCCTTATGTTATGTATGCCCAACATATTCACAAGTCTTACATAGAAACAGAAAGGCTCTACATTCTCCATCTCATTGTCCTCGGCGTCCATGATTTCACCCCATGTGAGTTTCACAGGAGCTGGAGATGGACACCGTGGTAGTTCAGACATGGACTCAGGCTCCATAGTAGGCAGCAAGTTGGAAATGGCCTCTGATTGGAACTGAATAAAGAAAAAGTTAGAGAAAGAGTTAGCTTTAACGGCACTCGCCTCTTGAGGCACATAAAGCTAATTTATATAATCAGCAAAACTATTAATTAACATAGCATAGCATATTTCTTTACAACTTACCGTTGTACCAAGTCTGAATAATAAAAGCAAGGAAACTGCTGGCTCTATCTGAAATAAACTTTCTCGCGGTGCGATGTGAACTGCTGCTTGCTTTTCCTAACTTGCTGATGCTCTGGACTGTGGCTGACCAACACTACGTCATGTTCTGATTCTTTGTATGATGCGTTGTGTTCCGTCATTGCCATAGCAATGCTGTTCTCTCCACTACCCACCCTTCACCTGACCCCCCCCCTCCCCCCGCGGGTCATCAGGAGGTCATTATCAGTGATGGGCAGTAACGAAGTAAATGTAATTCGTTACTGTACTTAAGTGTCTTTTTCCAGTATCTGTACTTTACTAAAATATAACATTTCTTTGAGACTTCTTACTTTCACTCCACTAGATTTTGAAGTAAAATATCGTACTTTTTATTCCACTACATTATCCCACATCTCTCGTTACTTGTATTAGAAAAAAATAAATAAAAAGCAGTTGTCCAATCACAGCACAGCAAACCGAGCTACAGCGCGCGCAGTGTTTTTGAACCTAGGTATCTTTCCGGTTTCATTAAATGCAGCGAGTGTTAACGGTTCGGTAGAAAAACCCTGACCCCATCCCGCTACCTGCACACACATGACCCATGACCTGACCTGCAGGATTTGTTTTAAGATGTAGAACAGAAGAAAGACTCTTTCATATTCAGATACCTGCTCTGTCTCACTAACATCATCTTTGTGAAAATGTAGAGGTGAGCACGTGCTGTAATCATCATAATGGTCATTTTCTTTAATATGAATCTAATGTTAGCTGTCAGTAATGAAGGATTTTCTAGTGTATGTGAACAAATCTGTCATTATCTTAATTATGTCGTGTATGGCTAGTTCCGCTTTAGTTATCTAAGTAAGCTAATCAGTAGCTCTTGAGCAGCAGCTTATATTAACCTTACTGATGTTATACAGCATCCCAATAACCCAATAACTCAACTTTTATTGTTGATATTTGACCAGTCACCAAGTAACATTCCTTTTTCATAGTTTTTTTATTATGTAAAGCAGAATTACTGCACAAATACTGTAATTGCCCATCACACACCAAAGCATTAGTTACTAAATACTGAAATACTGACTTTGCTGAATTTGAACTTTTTTCCTCTGAATCTGTAGAGCAACAAGTGTCTGTTAAAGTGAATCTGCTTAGATCCTCGCTGGTCATTTGTGTCCCAGGACACAGTAGTGTCCAGCACACATTAGTTATTCTTTATGAGTTACCAAGTCAGACTGTCCAGCTGTAGTGCTTACTATTTCCTTCTGTTGTGATGTATATATTTTTATTTTTAAGCACTTTATTTAGGAAACAATTTACAAGCTATAGACCCTGTCTTTATATGTGTCCTTTTTCTTTTGTAGTGTCCATGCACAAATACCTGTGTCCTGTAAACACTGACACAAATACCTGTGTCCTGTAAACACTGACACAAATACCTGTGTCCTGTAAACACTGACACAAATACCTGTGCCCTGTAAACACTGACACAAATACCTGTGTCCTGTAAACACTGACACAAATACCTGTGCCCTGTAAACACTGACACAAATACATGTGTCCTGTAAACACTGACACAAATACCTGTGTCCTGTAAACACTGACACAAATACCTGTGTCCTGTAAACACTGACACAAATACCTGTGTCCTGTAAACACTGACACAAATACCTGTGTCCTGTAAACACTGACAGACACACACACATTTCAACAGCAAAGTGTTTTATCATGTTTTAATGGTTACTATCTTAAGTATAACATAAGTCTTAACAGGAAAACCTAACTTATCTAAAGTCCTGCTGTTCTACAGCCCCCATGTTCCCAAAAATAACAATAATGTTAACTGACATCTGAATCATGATCATTTCTCAGACCTTGTATTAACAGGCATGTGTGAGCAGAGTGACAGATTCTTCTGACATAAAATGAATAGTTCATACACAAAATGACAACATTAGAGCTGGGATAAATACTTTAATCAAGTAAAAATTAGAATAACATTTTAACTAGAGTATCTGTACTTTTATTGTGTACTTTGTGTACAATAATGTGTACTTTGCCCACCACTCGTCATTAGTGACCTTCAGTAAAGCAGTTTCCGTACTGTGTTTAGTACGGAACCCTGACTTGAATTTGAGGTTTCAGATTCAGTGGAAAGCTTAAAGTAAGAGAGAACAGTGGGAAAAGCAACAGGCTCACTGTGGAGTGGGATAATATTTTAGGCCTATATGAATTTGTGTCATTGTAAAATGATGAGGTAGCATCATGAGTAGTTTTGAACACCATTTCTGTTTTTGGTCTGATGAAGTAAGGTTTTAACAAGACAAGAAGGGTGCATTGTTTAGGTGTGTCTGTTAAGCATGAATAGTCTTTGTGTAGATAATGAATTAACAGTAACTTAGTATTGCAAGTCTTTGCTATCAACACACTGAATACGTTCAATTTTGTCTCCTTTCTTTAGAGAACATTGTGATCTGTGAGCAAGGCTACAGCACGCTGGATCATAGTAAGATCTCTGCTTCCTTATGGTTGGGCTGATGAGCATTTTACTTCTTTTGATGTTGCTATTGGGCTACAGCAATTTTACATGTGTCTCTGTGCAGGAGATGAATCTATTTGGATCAGAAATGCAATCTAAGGATGGGCTGTGGAATTAGAAGCAGATTTACTTATACTTGTTCACATTTTTTACTTCTATTTAAAGTTGTAATGGAAAGAGGACATGCACTTTAGAAGCTTCAAACACCACCTTTACAGATCCTTGTGCTGAAACTGCTAAATACCTCACTGTCTCCTACATCTTGTGGGAGTAATTTTTGACTGGTTTAGAGTGTTCAAAGTGGTTTGGAGTGTTTAAAGTGTATTTGAATGGTTTAGAGTGTTTAAGGTGTATATGAATGCATTCTTGTTTGGATATGTATAAAACAATTAGAATCAGAGGACAGCATGATTGGGTTGTCAGGCACCACCTCAATTTATTGATCACCTCTATTTACAGGTTTAATAATGTAGGGTTTAACACAAACGTGCGGGATGAGGGGTTTGGGCAATGCTTGTTAACTCTGGGCTGAGATTACATAGCTGGTATGGAATGAGAAACAGTGAGGGTAACATCAGTTTGGTAGGCCTTTTCAGTGGTAGACGAAACTTGGAGCTGTGCCCAGGGTCATCGTGCCCCGCTATATGGCTGAGAGTACGTGAGAGAAAACGCAATTAAAACTGCAGGCTGGTGCAAATGTAAAGAAAAATAGAGCAATGAATTAAACTGAAGCAATCATAGATGGAGCAGAGGCCCCGAAAAGATAATAGTGATAGTGCCACTGATAAGAGCACAGATGCCCATTATTTTTTATATGACTGATCTCAAAAGTCCAATTATAATGGAATGTGAAAGAGTTAAAAATTAAAGATATAATGGTGTCCAAAAAGAACCCGATATTCCAAAAAAGAAAATAGGTGGGACTTTCTCAGTGAAGAGGGTTTGGTTTGAATATTATGAAAAGATAAGAGAAAAGAATAAAAAGGCTATGTTTTGTGATGATTATTTCAGAGGTTGTTGGGATTTTCATTCATGAGCAGCTCAGTTCTTGTAAGCAGCGCTGATCGCAAATAAAACCTTGTATCTGCATTCATCCAGTCTGCATGATTCGTCTTCTTTAGTTAGAGTCTTGCTTGACTGAACTGTCGGGTCAATGTGGAGTTTGGAGTCAGATAATAGCGAAGTATTAATGGAGTAGTGTTAAGTAGTACATTATAGTATGGGACAAAAAATATGGGGTATGGGGTAAAAATATTTTCCACATTGTTTTGGTGACCCCGACGTGATAGAATATACGCGATTGGAACAAAGCACAACGGAGCCCCGGACCTGGGACCTGCAGTTGCAGCTGCCACCCACAGACCAGACACTTGGCCATCTAGGACAAAGGTAAGGCAGAAGCCTGTTTAATGGAAATTCTGCATTAGTTGTGTGTGGTCTGGGGAGGTGGAGGCGCCCGTTCCGAGGACGGATCAGCTCTGTTTTGTCTTGATAGAGTAATCGTAAGTTAAAGTTACATAAAATCATATGATAAAATTGCATGATTAATGCATGATAAAGACTGGATGGTGTCAGATGTGTGAATGAACTAAAAAACGTCCCTGCAGGGTTCAGTATGATCGAAAGTCCTGGTGGGTTCCAGGTGGTATGAAAGTTCTGTGAAAAAGACCTTGTTTGGAAGCAAACAGAGTGTTCAGTAGCAGAAATTAAATTCTGTGAACAAGAACACTGTCAATGGGAGAAAATCAAGAGTCAAGTAACAGGTGTAACAAGTAAAAATTCCTGGATCCCGGGTGATACAGTGAAAGGAATAAAGAGAAATACAGAGAAATAAAGAGAAATAAAGGGAATAAAGAGAAATACAGAGAAATAAAGAGAATAAAGAGAAATACAGAGAAATAAAGTGAATAAAGAGAAATACAGAGAAATAAAGGGAATAAAGAGAAATACAGAGAAGTAAGACGTAAAATTCCCGGGTCCAGGTGATAGTGATGAAAGAGAAAAGAAACAAAGAGAAAAAGTGCTGAGTAGAAATTCCCGGGTCCAGGTGATAGTGAAGAGAGAAAAAATAAAGACAAAAAACAGAAGTAAAAAAAAAAAGGGGGCCCCGTTGTAAATAAGGTGTGTTTGTCTTTGTTGTTGTTGTGGTGTATCTGAGAACTTCTGTGTGGCTTTGAATCTGGGTGATGGTATTGTATGGCTAGTTGTGTACACGCTTGACTTTGTTATTCTCGGATGCTGAGAAAATCACTGTGTAACGGTGAAGTGTGATCTGAATCTGGGGGTGATATTTTGCTGATTGTGCTGCATTTGAAATGAAGCTGGATTGAAGTAGTGATTGCACTGGTAATTCTTGCATTGTGTAAATACATTGTGGGGTATGGAGTGTATACAGGTTGAATTTGAAATGTATATTTTGGAGATATATCGTAGAGGTAATGAAGAAAAGCTGAAGGTGTTATTGGAATGGTTCCGATTTAAATATTGTGTTGAAACGACCACTCACAGGTGGAAGGTAAAAGACGATAAATAGACGACGGTACTAGGGCATGAGCTTATGGCGACATGTTTATAGTGAACTCTGACAAGAAGCGGCTTTGCATTTACGCCCACCCTTATAAGAAATCATGCTCTGTCAGAGCTCATTGACCGCAGTGAAAGAAAACAATATTTTCTGAAAAGACCCTAAACTTTAGCTATAACTTTATATAAACTTAAAGAAGCTAAACTTCTCATAGTCAAATGTCCGGCACACAAAACAGACCGCTCGTTCTTAACTAGTGGTAACACTGCAGCGGATGAGGCAGCCAAATTAGCAGCTTTAGGCCACACCAACATTTTGCTAGTCATGGACTCTGAGGATGATACCGCCCCGGAAGCGGATTTGACCTCGTTAGTGGCGGCGCAAAATTCGGAGCGGTTAAAAATGCTGCTTATGTGTGCTATTACTTTTCATGCTGATAAGTATTATAGTTTTTATATGGATTTTTAAATGTATTTTTCACAGACTTCAGACTGCTAGTGTGTGTGTGTGTGTGTGACGTCAGCTAGAGTGAGGGATGAGGGTTTTTTTTGGTTATCTGTAGATATGTAAAACATTACTCCACTGATCTCAGTAGTATTATAAGCTGCAGTTTAGCTTCTTGGTAGAAGCCGTAAACATTCCTCTGTAGATGCTGTAAACAAGCATGTAAAACATTACTCCACTGATCTCAGTAGTGTTATAAGTTACAGTTTAGCTTATTTGGTAGACCGCCTGATAATACGATAATAGACATATTTGAACTGTGACTTTAGTTTGTATATTATTTGAGAATGTCTTGCAATAGTTTAAGCATATTTAGCTTGTATATCGTATATTGTGTATTTGATGGTGGCTAGTGGTAGTGCATGTAAAGTATTAGTACCACTGATCTCAATGACTTTACAAGTGGCAGTTTAGCTTATTTGGTAGAGCGTCCGCCTCACATGCTGGAGACCCGGGTTCGAGACCTGCTTGGAGTTGTATTTATATATTATTTCAAGTTCTCGCAACAGTTTATATATTTATATATATATACAGTGAAACCTTGACTTACGAGTGACTCAACTTACGAGTTTTCCGAGATACGAGCCGTCGCTCGCTCAATTTTTTGCTTTAAGATATGAGCCGAGATCTGAGTTACGAGCGAGCGAGCTTACGCAATTAATTGTAGCATTAAGTGTGTAGCGAGTAAGTTAACTTAAGCGATAGAGCACGAAATGAAAAACGCCACCCACCTCCTCCAATCTCCTCCACCTCCACCATCATCTTCGTCTGATCTTCAACGTAAATACACTTAATAAAACCAGTTTATTTCTTTACATTCTCTTTTATTATGTATTATTATTGTTTTATACATTATTTGTTATTTATAAAGTACATTTTTCTTATTTAAAAAACACGTAACAAAAAAATTGGTGTGAAAAAAAAAAATTGGTTTATTTTATATGGATTTTAAATGTATTTTTCAAGGACTTCAGACCGCTACCGTGTGTGTGTGTGTGTGTGTGTGTGTGTGTGTGTGTGTGTGACATCAGCTAGAGTGAGGGAAGAGGTGTTTTTTAAGGACACATCATCTTTAAACTGTTCCTACAGCTTGAATTCTTACTCTACAGCCACATAAACTACCTTAAACTTTTTAAACTGTGACTTTAGCTTTTAAATATTATTTGAGCATGTCTTGCAATAGTTTAAGCAACATATTCGCAATCACACTCGCATTTTCTCCTGGAAATGCAACATTGCAACATTGCTTACGCAATCACACTCTTGTTATCGTCACTATTTTTTATTATTATTATTATTATTATTATTATTATTCCGGTTCCTGGACTCGCTACTAGTCCTAAACAGTAATAGCTAAAATTATGGTTCCATCGCTAAAATGTTGGTTATGTTCTGCTTAAGTGTGCTATTACTTTTCATGCTGATAAGTATTGTAGTTTATTTTATATTAATTTTAAATGCATTTTTTACGGACTGCACTTCCTGGTTTCCGCACGGACATTTAAGGAGAGCGCTCACAGTTCGGTTTTTCTCAGCAGTTGCCGTAAACAAGCATGTAAAACGTTACTAGTCCTAAACGGTAATAGCTAGAAACATGGTTCCAACGCTAAAATGTTGCCCATGTTATGCTTATGTGTGCTATTACTTTTCATGCTGATAAGTATTGTAGTTTATTTTATATTAATTTGTACATGCATTTTTCACAGACTTCACTTCCTGGTTTCTGTACAGTTCGGTCTTTCTCTGAGATTTTCGGTAGGTGCCGTAAACGAGCATCTGTAGATGTCGTAAACAAGCACGTAAAAGGTTACTAGTCCTAAACGGTAATGGCTAGAAACATGGTTCCAACGCTACAGTGCTGCTTATGTGTGCTATTACTTTGCATGCTGATAAGTATTATAGTTTTTTATATGGATTTGTAAATGTATTATTCCCGGACTTCAGACCGCTGCTGTGTGTGTGTGTGTGTGTGTGTGTGACACGTCAGCTAGAGTGAGGGATGAGGGTTTTTTTTGGTTATCTGTAGATATGTAAAACATTACTCCACTGATCTCAATAGTGTTATAAGTTACAGTTTAGCTTATTTGGTAGAGCGCCTGATAATACGATAATAGACATATTTTAACTGTGACTTTAGTTTGTATATATTATTTGAGAATGTCTTGCAATAGTTTAAGCATATTTAGCGTGTATATCGTATATTGTGCATTTGATGGTGGCTAGTGGTAATGCATGTAAAGTATTAGTATCTCAATGATGTTATGGGTTGCAGTTTAGCTTATTTGGTAGAGCGTCCGCCTCCGGGTTGCATCGCTTGTGGCACTTTGTTAATGCGCCCGCCTCCCATGCTGGAGACCCGTGTAAAATATTGTAAAATATTAGTACCACTGATATCAATAACATTACAAGCTGCAGTTTAGCTTATTTGGTAGAGCGCCCGCCTCCCATGCTGGAGACCCGGTCAGAGTGGTATTTATATATTATTTGAGAATGTTTTGCAATAGTTTGAGCAACATATCGCTTAATAGCTATACGGTAATAGCTAGAAACATGCTTCCAATGCTAAAATGCTGCTTAGGTATGCTATTACTTTTCATGCTGATAAGTATTATAGTTTATTTTATATTAATTTTTAAATGCAATACGTACTTCAGACCGCTACTGTGTGTGTGTGTGTGTGTGTGAGAGAGAGAGAGAGAGAGTGAGGATGAGGTTGGATGCATCATCTTTAAACTGTTCCCAGCGCACACACTAGTTTAGATTTCATATTTTAACTGTGACTTTAGTTTGTATATATTATTTGAGAATGTATTGCAATAGTTTAAGCATGTATAGCTTTTATATTTGTAACGGAGAGTAGTGCTACGTGCTGTGATGTAAACCTCATCTTAATAAGTTTACTTGCCAACGAAAGCTTTTATTGCTTGTGGTACATTGTTAGTGCGCCCGCCTCCCATGCGCGAGACACGCTCAGAAACGTAAACGGTTACGTAAGCGTAAACGGTAATAGCAAGAAAAATGTTTCCAACGCTAAAATGCTGCTTATGTGTGCTATTACTTTTCAACCGCCTGTGCCACGTCAACCACGTGCATACATTAGGTGAAGGCCGACACTTGCAGAAAGTGTGGTTGTTCTAGGACATCAGCAACTGGACATAGCCAAGACAAGGCCAGAATTTATTGTCCAGTGACAGAGATGATGACAGAACAGCAGTTGCTCAAAAAAATAAAGAAAATATAGATATGTTGCATATAGCACTTGTATTCTTACAAAGTTACATGTATTTTATATTTAAATATTTGATGTTTAAATAGTATTTTTCTGTTTTGTTTATAGTTTAATATATTGCTATTTTATAATGTGTCACTTGTATTTATTATTAGGGTACATGTATTAAATAATGTATTATTTGAATTGTATTTGCACATTATTCAACTGCTGCTATACGTACTGTATTGTCTCTTTGCACTGTCTTTTGTCTTGCACTGTTAGCACCAAGTTGCACACGATGTACTTTATGAAGCTAGGACAGCTTACTTTCCGTCCTTAGCTCTGTGTTTTGTAATTATGTTGTTTATGTAGCACCAGGGTCCTGGAGAAACATGGTCTCATTTCACTGTGTACTGCATCAGCTATATGTGGTCAAAAGGACAATAAAAGATTCTTGACCTGACTTGAATGTATTCTTTGTTTTATCATTATAAGTTTATTTAGGTGTGTGCTTCAACATATATATTTAATAATATAAATATTGGTAGTTTTTTTGTTTTAATTAAAAAAATTACAAAACAGGTGCATATAAATCACACGTGGCACTCTGTCTCTCCTTTGCTTTCTTCCTTTCTTTCTTTTCTTCTCTTTTCTCTCTTTTTTCTTCCTTCCCCTCCTTCCCCATTTTTTTTTCCTTTCTTCCCCACCCGAAGCAGACTATTGAACTTTGGCTCAGCTAGTAGAGCGGTGGACTGTAGGTGCTTACAAATGAACATCCTTAGGTTGCCGTTTCAAATCCGGCTCGAAGGATGGCGTTTACCAGCCTCCAGAAAGCACGTCGTTTGTGTGCTGCCGCTAGCTCTGGCCGGGCGCAAAAACGAGCTTGCTTCTCTGACCGGGAATCAAACCAGGGCTGCCGGGGCAAGAGCGCCGAATCCTAGCCATTAGACCACCAGGGAGACACAGACAGGTTTGTAGGCCTCGTGCGGCTGGGCGCAGCACCTAGGATTGGCCTCTAGTGCCGATTTACCGCAATTCCGGATGAGTTACACCTGAGGAAACAGCAGTTTAAACAAATTCGCTTTAACGTCAACAGAATGTCTGCACAGACTGTCTCAAAAGACTTAAAAGAGGTCCCACCTCTCAGCTGCAGGGTCACCAGTTTGCAGTCTGTCCAGAGTCCCCGTGCGTGTACACCCGGTGTTCTCCGGTTTCCTCTCACCTCCAAAAGACACGCCAGTAGGTGGATCAGCTGAAACAAATTGCTATTAGGTATGAGCGAGTGCGTGAATGTGTTTGCACAGTGATGAGCTGGCAAGCCATGCGGGGTGTACTGCTCACCGATCAGGTCTAGACGAGAACAGGTATTTCTGTCCTATGGAAAAGCTTTGACGTGCAGCAATGCACACAAACGTTCACATCTGAAGGTTTTGGCCCATCGCTTTTGAGGCGCCTGGTGGACAGCGTGAAACCCGCATTAGATAGATAGATAGATAGATAGATAGATAGATAGATAGATAGATAGATAGATAGATAGATAGATAGATAGATAGATAGATAGATAGATAGATAGATAGATAGATAGATAGATAGATAGATAGATAGATAGATAGATAGATAGATAGATAGATAGATAGATAGATTCAACTTCATTGTCATTGCAGAGTGCAGGTACATAGCAATGAAATGCTGTTTAGCATCTACCAGAAGTGCAAATAGTAGAAATTCTGCCAATGAACAGGTGCAGATAAATATGTAAATATGTACATCGATAAATAAGGCTATGTCAGAGTGTGCATAGAGAAGTATGTGCAAGTAATATTTACAGTAGATAAAGTGACAGGTGTAATTATAATTGTGCTAAAAATGTGTGCATTATGTAAAATGTATGTACAACAGTAACAGATAATATACATATATTAAATAGTATGTATAAATATAGTATATGTAAATGTATATAAATAGATAGACAAATAGATAATACTAGGTGTAATCTATGAAATGGACAATATGTACAATAATTATATTACACACTGAGAAAAAATTATATTATAACAGAATGTACAACAGAATGTTTAACAGTGAAAAATATTATATTAACAGAATGTACAGAGTGGAGCAGAACTGTAAAGTGGTAAGTGTAGAAAGACATGAGTGTCCTAGTGGTGTAGTGTAGAGTTCAGTAGATTTATGGTTGAAGGAAAAAAACTGGCCCTAAACCTACTGGTTCTGGTGAGGATGGACCTGTATCTCCTCCTGGATGGAAGGTTGAACAGTTTGTGACTCGGGTGGGAGGAGTCTTTGATTATTTTGTGTGCTCTGTGTAGACATCTACTGTGGTGAAGAGACCCAATGGCAGGTAGTTGGGTGCCGATGATGCGTTGGGCGGTTTTCACAACCCTTTGCAGAGATTTCTTTTCACACATCGTGGAGCTGCCATGCCACACTGTGATGCAGCTCATCAAGATGCTCTCAATGATGCAGGGGTAAAAGTTGGTCAGGATCTTGGGGGATAGGTGAACTTTCTTCAGTCTCCTTAGGAAGTAAAGACGCTGTTGTGCCTTCTGAAACAGAGTTGAGGTGTTCAGATGCCAGGACAGATCCTCAGAGATGTGGACACCCAGGAACTTAAAGCTGGAGACACGCTCTACTTCAGACCCGTTGATGTAAATAGGGGAGTAAAACTTACAAGGTCTCTCTCTCTCTCTCTCTCTTTCTCTCTACCTATATAAGAAAGCATAAACCAGCACTAACTGGTATAAACCAGTATAAACCAGCACTAACTGGTATAAACCAGTATAAACCAGAATTAACTGGTATAAACCAGCACTAACCAGTATAAACTAGTACTAACTGGTATAAACCAGTATAAACCGGCACTAACTGGTATAAACCAGTATGAACCAGAATTAACTGGTATAAACCAGCACTAACCAGTATAAACCAGTATAACCAGCACTAACTGGTATAAACCAGTATAAACCAGCACTAACTGGTATAAACCAGCACTAACCAGTATAAACCAATATAAACCAGCACTAACTATAACTATAAATAACTTATTCTATACGGTTTTGCCAGATCTAAAGGGCAGAAATATGAGGTGTGTCTGGGTTTATTTGATGTCCAGAGAATGCACTCATGGAAGATCATGTCTGATTATTTTTTAAGGCTTCATACAGAATCTATTCAGCTTCTGTTTCTGTTGACATGTGAGTCAGAATATAAAACACTCTTACAGCTGACAAGTGCATGAATTCTACACACTGTCTCAACACAGTAGTTTATAAAGGTTTAGGTCACAACAGAAGATGATCTTTACCTATTCATATTGTAAATACTGGGCTTTATGTAACTACAGTGATTGGTACAAGCCTCTGAAATGGCATGTTCCATTAAATATCTACACCAATACGAAGGTCATTGGAAATACCAAGATTGTGTGCACGTGTGCATGTGTACGCATGTTTGTCTAGACATGCTGGATGGGAGAGTATGTGATGATAGGATGAAATATTTTAGTTTGTAGTGTTTCAATTAGAACTCCATCACCATATCACACAAAAATAATAATAAACATAATTTATTTAGAGTAAGCGCTCTGTGTGCTGCCATTGTCCAGTAAAAAGTCCATTATGATTAACTCATGTTAATAATAAGAATATGAACAATAAAATAATTACAACACAGGACAGCTGTTCTAACTGTTAGATAAGCTTTATTTCAGCTCCACTGATCAAAATGTTTGCTTACAGTTGCCTTTTAGTCCTACTGCCAACACGATTTTTCCATTTTCAGACAGTTCACATTTATCTATGACAAGAAGCAAGATATGCCACAAATGATCTAAAACCACACCATCAGACTGAGCTTTGTCCAGCAACTTCCATGTACATTAGTGTCTTAAAGATCAATTTCAGCCACAGCAGTATGTCAGAGCTTGAGATGCATTTCCTCAAAACACCTGGAATCAGTTATAAATGTTGCCTGCACAGACAAAACAAGGACATTTTAAGACACATTGAGGCCATTTCTGTCATAAATGAACACACTTAAATTAATACACTAGCCTTCAAAATAAGGAATGTACAAAACAGAAAAGAAATATATAAAAGGTGGACACTTTATAGCCTTGCTAAGGCCATAATAAAATATATAGTGGGGTCCAAATGTCTGAGACCACTAGGAAAAATGCTTCTTTTTTGCATTTTTTTCTAATTTAATACATTTATTTGTTTTACAGATTATATTATTTGACACCAACTTGAAGTAAAATCTTTAAATTTATGCAAGATGCCTTTCTGAGTTTCTAGCATTTAGCATGTTGCCGTTTTTGCTTTAAATGAGTTTGTGCATTTGAGCTGCATGGACACCACAAGTTTATGCAAAACCTTACAAGCCATTTTAGATCAAATGCATCAGTGTCACTTGAACACATGCTTCAGTAAAAAAGATCAGACATGAGGAAAATCTCACCTTTAAATAGACACCTAGAAAGAGTACAGAATCTTAAATTAACTATTGTTTATTTTCTATATTTTAAAGAGGAAAAAGTGCAGTTGAAGAAAAATCCCAGATTATTAATGTGGTCACAGAATTTTGGACTCCATGCGTAGATTTGTTGTTTTACCCGAGTTGGTTTCTTCAAGTCTTTTGTTTTGTGGTGATTGAATGAATCTGACATTTGACAAATTCAGCCTTTCAGCCTGTGAAATGTTAAAAAAAAAACCTGTGAGGGTGGACTAATGCAAATTTTGTTGAGATGACTAGAGCACAAGCCTCCATTTAAGAATATTGAGGATTAATAAGAGCTTAATCCTAGAAGGAAAACAATGTTTTCTACAAATAAAGTTTAAAAGCTTAGGTTTATTCTGATTCAGCTGATTTTCTTTTGAAGTGGACATAATCAATACATTTATCACATTACAATTATTTATGTGAGTAATAAACCATATAAACATACTGTGATAACACTTTACATTAAGGCTCTGTTAACTTACTTTATTTACTGCATTAGTTAACATTAAAGAAATGCTTATATGAAAGCTTATACCGTCTTTATAACAGATCACCTTAGACCCTGAATCTGTTCTTGGAGCTGGATTTGATTTGTATTGTGAAATGTGAACTGACAGAAACTTCTTAACAATTACTGGTATACTTATGAAGAACAATTTACTTTAAAATAAATAACAGAACTGTAGGATGGGAATAATGAGGATTTAAGTGTTTTAAACCTAAGTGCCAGAATCTCTTCACAGAGCTTTAACTATGCGGTATTTCAAGATAATCACAGCCACATACAGTGTGATGAGATGAAATAATAATTCTCTCAGACTCAATGTCTAAGACACATGTATGACATTTCATAGTGCTGACGAGAGATATATAAAGTGCAACAGGAATAAGAAGCATGCAGGGAGGGGCTATGGGTAACAGTGGGGGTAAGTACACACATGGGTTCAAAGCTTTAAATTGCAGTAATGCTTGTAAAAGTAACCTGAGATGAATGAAATTTAAAGTGACACAGTGTGTAGTAAGGTGTTAAGTCAGTAGTCTGTGTTATTCCTGCTGCCACCTCTGTATGATGGCCTTCTGCCTCTTTAAACAGCTGAGCACACAGACCCTCAGCCAAATATGGCAATTCTGTAAACTTTTACATTCATCCTGAAGGAAATTTCCGAGTGCTTTAAGTGAAGGAAAGTGAAGGGACAGGCCTTGTTCTCTTTCCACATCCTCCAGCTGAACTTAATCACCAGACCTAACTTATAAACACTGATTCAGATGTTTGAAACTGAAAAGTGTTTAAAAAAGAAAAGAAAAGAAAAGCTATTTATTATATACAAGAAGTACAAGTATAAAAACAAATTTCATTCATGTCATTTAATTCATTTATTATTTTATTTCATTAAGTGGTTACAGGCTGGTCTTCTTGTGAAAGTATATAAAGAGACTTAATGCTTTACTTCTATACTCTGTGGTACCTGTTAGTAAGTCTCCTGTATTAGGTCAATTCTCAATCTCACCACAGGATGGCAGTATCGGATACAGCTTATATAAAACAAGGGGAAACCTAGAACTACCTGACAATCATTAGATTATATATCCAACAGTGAGATTGATTTGTTGTGAGAAAGCCTAGTGCATAAATTGATTGAAATAATAAGTTGCTGAATTTTCTCAGGAACAGCCATCTAGTTAAATTCAGTGAATGTCAGATGATGTTTGTGTGTTGCCAGGTGTGTGGTTTTCAGACCAAATAATTATTTCAGGTCTTGTGTGTGGCACATGTTCCATAATCTTCTTGCCAAGTAAGAATGTCACTTTTGAGAGATACAAGTTCTTCTCTGCTGACCAGACACAAGGAGTGAGTTTTGACCAGTACCTTGTGGAACTGCACACACTGAGTAAGACTTGTGAATTTGGAGATTTTAGAGGCTCTGACACAGTGTATGTAAACTTCTGGTTTCAATGGTAAGTACCTGGGTGTTCATCTCAACTATAAACTGGACTGGACAGACAATTCCACTGCACTTTACAACAAAGGTCAGAGCAGATGGTACCTGCTGAGAAGACTCAGTTCCTTTGTAGTGCAGTGGGCAGTCCTCAAGATCTTTTTTGACTCTGTGGTAGTATCTGTCATTTTTATGTTTCTTTTTCAGCTGGGGCAGTGGCAATTCTGCTGCAGACAGGAAGAGACTGGATAAAATTATAAAGATAGCTCTTTCATAGGATGCAGTCTCGACCCAGTGCAGGTGGAGGGAGAAAGGAGGATGATGGTCAGGTTCTGGAAGACTCTGATGACCCTGGGCAGCTCCTGTAGTGGTAGGCTACTTCACCCCAAGTGTTTGAGAGAGCGGTACTGTAGGTCTTTCCTCCCTGCTGCTGTGAGACTGTACAACCATCACTGCTCCAAGTAGCCCCTTCCACAAACTGGACAATACATTTGGGGATTTCTACTATATCATATGAGAATTGTGCAATAACACAAGATTCATTTTTACACAAGATACTTTATCTTGATATTTTCTCTATTTTATAATCAGATTACAATTTATTATCATCATTATTATTATTATTATAAACTGAAGAAGATAAATTACTGAAATTGTATGAATGAATAGAATTATAATGAATTATTATTATTGTTATAACTTTATTACAAAATACAGTGGTAAAAAGAAAGTATAGACAAGAAATTTGCTTGATAACAGAAAACGTTTACAAAAATTGCCCCAGATTACTTGATGTCATTTCATCGATTCTCCAGTAGGTGGCGCAAAGGGATTGTTGGATTTGTTTTACAATTTCTCTGCCAGTTAGTGACATGCATTTATGAGTACTGTGTTCATATTTACAAAGCTCTTCACACAGTTAGAGCAACAACGGTCTATAATAAAGTGTATGTGTTAACAATAAGAACAATACAATAATAGTAATTACTTTATTATTATTATAATTAATAACGATAACAAACATAAAATAATAATAATAATAATAATAATAATAATAATAATAATAATAATAATAATAATCATCATCATCATCATCATCATCTGCGTGACCCCAATCCGCATCTCAGGTATTCCCACGTTGGGTCTCGAGCCGCGTGAATCTGTGCATTTTAGACGTCACGTGCGCATGCGTATTCGCTTCTTTGAATAGTTTGTGTTTAAACTGTATCCATGGTGATAACGCGTCACATCGAGTAGTTTAAAACCATAGCTCGGCATTTGCTCCTTGGATACAGACAAACATCTGCTCTACAAAAACTCATCTCTTCATCTGAACAGCGCACAACTGAACATCGGAACAACTTCATCAACACCACGAACAGCGACTCCCGACGAAGGACTTCATCAACACCACGAACAGCGACTCCCGACGAAGGACTTCATCAACACCACGAACAGCGACTCCCGACGAAGGACTTCATCAACACCACGAACAGCGACTCCCGACGAAGGACTTCTGACTCTGCGATGGATTTCCGCGTAATGCTGCAAGACCTGAAGAGCTTGACCCTGGGTGAGATCGCCTGTGCTGCGGGTCTGGTCACTCTCTCCTCCGGTGTGAGTTACTTCATTTCCCGCAGCCTCCGGGGAAAAAGATCTCCTCAAGGTAGGAAGAGCTTTATCCTACCACGTGACTTTAATGTCTCACTGATTTTACAATAAATCCAGTTGAAGTTACAGTTACAGTCTAATGTTATGTAGCTCACAAGCGACCTCATCTGTTGCCGCGAATTAGCCTCATGCTAGTTATCGTGCTAGCGAACTTGGCTACTGGTTTAAATCACACAATAAAATCATTAAGCTTGGTTTAAGAATTTATTTTATTTCCACAATGAAATATTTCCCCCATCAGAAGGTCACTTAACAACCCTGAGTACTGGTTTTACACTAAATCATGATTAGACTAGTGATTATCCAGTTAGCGCCCTAAAGGACTTGATTACAGATGTATGTTAGCTAGCTAGTGCATTTCGCTAATCATTTCATGTACACAATATCATATTGAGTATAAAGCTTGCTGAAGTCGGGTGAAGGTGTAAATAATTATACAGTATAATATTTAGATAGATTTTGGATGATGGACAGGGACAGGAGGTTTTTGAGACTTTAATCAGTCACATGTACAGTGAATTTACACAAGCTGAATACTAATGCTGATATTTGTCTGTTTATTCACGAGTGAACTAGCTAACAAACTCACAATATTATTAACTTTTCTGTATTAAGGAAAGTTTTTTACTTCTCCCTTTCTCTCTGTTGTTCAGACATGTGTTCATTTAAGATTAGTACATAAAATGTATTTTTAAATAGAAAAATCCTCATTTCCGGGTGTGGAAAACACAGGTTTAACTACACTGTTAGTAAGCCTGGATAATTAACTTGGTAGCATCATTAAGATAAATAATTTATTCATTAGAGCAAAAATAAAAATAAGTGGATGGTTAAAAAAGTATTTAAAATTAATGCTTGGCTATAAATTATAGCATATATTTAATGGTTAGCTAGTGCACTTGAAAACATGTCTACCCATTTTGAAATCTCATCACAATACAACTCATAAACTTGACTATTGGTTTATATGTACAATAGAAAATATTAGTTGTAATTGAAGTTATAATTATGAATCACATACAAATAAAACTAATTTATTACAGCTCCTGTGAAAACCCCGAGAGAAACACCAAGGGCTCCTTCTGTCATGGTTGTTGAGCCGATCTCTCTGCTGCATCCCACCATACGCCGCCATGTACCTACAGCTGCTGTTCTGGTAACCAAACCTTTCATTTACTTACTAAAAGCAATCTCTGAATTTTCCAAGCAGCAGAATGTTCAGTGTGTTAGTATGAAACTGCTATGATAAAAAGCCCTTATGATCTTAATGCTTTATTTTTCACAGTTTCTCAGGACTGGTGAGCTGTACAGCGTCTGCCGAAGTGTTCCCTCCCACATTGCAGACTCCTCCCTCTCACATGTAATCACAGTATTCATTACTCTGATGAAGAGATTTGATATTAATGATTTTTAGAAGAGCATTTTAATAAAATATATCTTGAGTTTCATCTTCCCGTTATTTGCAGGAATTCTCTTATTTTGCCCACACTGAGGATGGTTTCACTGGCATTCAGGTAAGGGGTTATTTATTGTGGCATTGCAAAATTGTGTTAATTGCAGTGACTAATTGTGTTTGTGTGTGTTAAGGATGTTGAGAGAAATCTTCAGCTGCTGCCGTATGAACATCGCCATGATCCATCCAATACCTTTCTGGTAAACAAACCTTTACTCAAGCTGTTTTTACTGTAAGGAAAGTGACAGAATGTTTGATGTGTTATTATGAAACACAAACACACACATCACACACAAACACACACATCACACACAAAGACACACACATCACACACAAACACACACATCACACACATCACACAAACATACACACACAAACACACACATCACACACAAACACACACACATCACACACACACATCACACACACACACCACACACAAACACACACACATCACACATAAACATACACATCTCCTTCTTTACAAGTTCTCATTTTGTTTTTCTTTTTTTGTATTTCTAGTCAGTGAACACTATTCTATCCTTCATCAGGAGAATAAGGGGCCCTGAAACTCAGCTCTGCTGGGTTTTATACAGATTTTTAACCAACGACTTAACACCTGAGTCGGTAAGAGTCTTATCAGTGCATTAAAAAGAATGCTAGATTTGTAGTTTGACAACACAATCTATTTTATTGCATTTTCTTTTCTCATATTTTAACCCTGGCATTAACAGAGCTTGTCTTCTTTCTTTCCTAAAGTTAATGGGAGGATACTTGGACCACCTGCTGGAGTTCATCAACATGTGGGATGCAGACGAGGAGGAGCCTGAAGCAGAGAACTACTTCACAGAGCTTATTGTAAGTGTTGAATATCTTCTCATGCCACGATACACAAATTCTCACCATTGTATCTCTAAGACAGTGACATAATACTGGATTTGTGTGTGTGTGTGTGTGTGTGTGTGTAATTTGTTGATAGGGTCAGCTTACAGGCCTTATTGATGTATTCTACGCTCAGCCACGGTTAGGGATCTCCTCCAGCAGCACGTAAAGAAGATGATGAAGACTTTGGAGAGACTCTGAGCAATGTCCTTCCCTTACCCCCACACCTCCCCATTTCCCACCATACACACACACACAAACAATTTTTTTCACTAGTTAATTCCCTTTTAATACTTTTTTACATTTCATATTTTGTCCCTACATTGCTCAAGCTCTCCACAGGTAAGTATAAATTAATTTTGTAATTAAATTCTCACATTTTCAAATATTTAATATCGTTACTAACATTATTAACCCTCCTATTTTCATCCTCCTATTAAGCCCCCCATCACCCCCTCCTCCCTCATCCCTCTATGTAGATCTTCATCTGTAAATAGTTCAAAATCTGTAAATAGTTCAAAATCTGTAAATAGTTGCATCTTTTATTATAGTGCTTAATTAGTAATCTTCAATAAAATATTTGAATTGCATCTATTACAGCCTCCTTCCGATCATTTCTATGCATCAAAATCATTTCTATGCATCTTTTCAGCACAAACACATAAAATTCATTTCTCCCTAAAATACAAATCCTTTTTAAAGAGTGTCAAAAACTTTTAATCATTCACTACAATGTGAAATGAAAATGACAATAAAATACAGATAGCCTTCAAAAATCCTTCAAGACCCAACCTGTCAGGATTAAAGTCTGAAATTCTAATTGTAAAGGATCAAAAATCTGAGATGACACCATCTTACACATTTTAGTGGATTTGTTTACATGGAATAGTATTGACAAATGCACAAGTTACTTCATTATAGTTGAACATCCTTAAATGAAGCTGTAACTTTATTATTAATAAAGAAGAAATAGAAATTTTTTAAGGTATTTTCCCTAAACAATGCTTCATGTAAAAACAACAACCTAAAATCTTACTTAGATTAGACAATAAGCTGAGATGTACCTTTATCTGTACCAGAAGTATTTCTGTACCAATACCAAGAAATAGAGTAAAATAGTATAAGATAAAAATAAACAATCAAATAAATCTGTGTGTACAACCCAGTCGTGTAGCACTTTTTTGTGTTATGCTACTAGGTATGAAATAAATGAAAACATTATTAGTAAGGCTTATATAAACTTATGAACTGGTTCATTTGTGTTAATTCAGTTTTTTATTGTATCTTGTGCACTATATGTAAACTTTATGTAAAAGCAGAGCTAAATAAAAAAAATAAAATGCAATTTTTATGATCTCTTATTTATTTATTTGTTTGTTTGTTTTACATTTTCCATATTCTGCTAGTATCTAAACTTATGATGTCAACTGCATTAGTCTTGGCAATTTTATATCCCTGTGTGTGTGTGTTGGGGGGGGGGTAAAAATGTAATGAATTAGTATGAAGTTCTTTATTAGTAAAAAGTATAGAAGGTTGTTTCTTGCCTTTACTTCTCCTGCTGTTGACCACGCCCCCTTTTACTTACATTTACATGGCATGTGATGCCTAATGTGATGTCACATTAATTGTGTTATAATTTATCACACAGTTTCACTGGTTAGACTTTCACTTCTTTATTTCTTTATTTTAATAAACAATTGTAAGTCTCTGTGTTTTAAACTCCAGCTGTTTTTAAATAGTCTACAGGGGTACAGATCATTCAGTAAAACCTTTGTTAAATTGCCTGCATATGTTACAAAGACATACACACCATTTGATTTTTGACTCCTTATGCATCAGAAGCATCAACATATTTAAATGTACAGAAAAAGTTACAGAATTCAATTTTTGCCACACTGCAGTTTTGGAAACAGAAAACAATGTGATTCTACTTTCAGTATCTAATCAGTTCCTCCAGGATTTTGTGATTCTGAGATCACAGAAATGAAAACAAGATCAAGCAAATTCAATTCAGTTCAATTTATTTGTATAGCGCTTTTAACACTTCTCTCAAAGCAGCTTTACAAAAGTATAGAAACACAGAAATAATGTTAAAATGAAAAAAAGTTACTATTATTTTAAGTTATGTTACTATTTATGTCTAAAATTTATCCCTAATGAGCAAGCCTGAGGTGACAGTGGTGAGGAAAAACTCCCTAAGATGATATGAGGACGAAACCTTGAAAGGAACCAGGCTCAGAAGGGAAGCTCATCCTCATTTGGGTGATGATATTCAGAGGAGTTTGCCTTCTTTCAGTTTTGTCCGTGTTTCAATACCTGGCCCTTTAATTAAGCTACACAGAGATTGTCACAAATCATTCTTAAATCACATCTGTGATCATCCTTGTAACAATTTGATTGAAAATGATATGATATTGTATTGCTTAACTGTTATGAAACTGTATTTTCCTGTACTTTAGGATTCACCCTGCACTTCCTGATGAAATATTTATGATAAACACACATATGTATATACCACAATTTAAATCCAATGATCTAGAGATGTCCAGAATACCTCTAATCAGTTAAATATTATCACAAATAGATCTATTGGGTCCACAATATGTCTGGTGTATATGAAAGAGGTGACCAGTCACTTCTCTTAATCTGATAGCTAGTGTTTTTGATAATAACTTCATATCAGAGCACAAAGGTGACAAAGGTTGCCAGATTTTTATGTCTCTTAAGTCAGTATACATATACAGTATACATATAAGTAAGTATACATATATATATATATATATATATATATATATACATATATATATATATATATATATATATATATATATATATAGGAACAGGTGGACAGGCCTAGAGAGGGAGCTGGCAGGTGATTCTGTGAAGCCTGCTTTATTGTGTGTATTTTTTTGTGCCACTCCTTTCCTATTGTTCTCGTTCCCACCATGTCACCTGTTCCCCATTAGTCTTAATGTTGTGCCCTATAAATATATATAGGGATCCTTTTATACCTGTCATTGTTCTATGTTTGTTGTTTGTAAGTCAAGTTTCTGTTCATGTTTTAGTTTCTGTTAGTGTTGTCATGTCTTCGTTATTAGGTTAGTTTCCCATTGTCTTGTGTTTATGTTAATAAAGCAGTGCCTTCTGAATCCTGCATATGGGTCTTCTCCATGGCGTGCTGATGCACGCAGCGTCCACGGAGGTCCGGGTTCACGCACGGGGCGGCAGCGACCGGACGCGACACTCATCCATGCACTGTAATTTAATTGAGTTAGTCCAACTAATTTTTATCAAATGCAGCTACAATAATAACCAGTAAACCCTCAAAGGATCTATACAGTGCAGCTTACAAGTTTTAAATGTTAGAACACATCAACCTGAAAATCACTGACAAGGCTGATAACAATAACCCTCAATTCAGCATCATCAATACTTCAATACTCACACCACTATATTAACTTTTAGACTTGAAACCAGACTGCAAGGTTAACTCTTTTAAAAGGATTTAAGAGCAGTGCCCTGAAATAGTACTTCTGTAAAAGCTTCATAACTGGTGAAAAATGAATTCCCAGCTATTCCAAATCCCTGAGCCACAAAAAACAAAGGCTCTATGAAGATGGAGAGCTTTGCACTGCTTTACACACAGGGGATGCCAATGTGTGGTTTTGATATAACAAACACCAATGATGCAAAACAGCTTCTATTAAATTGTTTATCTTAATACTAACTAAAGAACAATTTAAACATCAATTATAAAACACATTCTTTATTCTAGATATACAGTAACTGTATATGTAATAAAAGCTGAACAACAAGGGTGTAGGAAACATTTGCGGGAATTAGGTTTACACCTGAGCAATTTAAAATCTAATAGGCTTACATCTTCTGTTACCACGCAGATAAGTGCAAATGAAAAAGAGCAATATTTTACTAACCTGAAAATCTACCTAAAATAAAAAAATTAAAATTACATCGAAGCTTCCATGTATGTCATGTATAACCAATATGGCAAAAGTAAAATTCCCTCTACTTTGCTTATTCGAGAGGTACGGCATTGTTTTCTTCCCCATAGTACAAACTAGGACAATTGCAGTTACTCATATACACTGAAAAACTGCTTTTGGTGTATTATCCTAGGGGCTAACAGAAACTGGTTGCATCGACCACTTTTGGGCTACAGAAAAGAAGAAGAAAAAAATCTCACCCATCTGATAATAACTAATATGGATACCCATATTCATTTATATGTAACAAACTGTAAAATTTGACTTGTTACACAAAAAAATTCTGGCCATTCACAATCAAAGGGAATTACAGTTTTGTTCAAATCTGTTTATATCCATTTCAACTTAAGTGTTAAGTGTCATGTGATCAGGTGAAGGGTAGCGGGGAAAAAATGGATGCACCGGCTGACACTGGCATCAGCTCTATGGCAGCTTGAAAAGGGTGGAGGGTAGAGTCACACTTGAGGTGAAGGTGAAGGTTGGAGGTTGGAGGTGAAGCAGGCAAACTTGAGGTGAAGCCCATGGAATTCCACACTTAAACCCCATCAACCCTTAGTTCATCCAGGTAGTGCAAAGTCACTCCACTTCCCGTGGTTGTATATCCTTCCTTATAACTGTTAAACAGCTTGCAGTCATATGTAAAATATGTAAAAAAACACCCATAGTCTGCCTCTGTGAGCTTTGTGAATTCTTTGAAAATATCAGGACAAGAAAAACATCAATGAAGTCTCTGATGGTCATTGGTTGTTGACTGAGCCAAAGATGAAAATGGAAAAGCAAAACAAAAACAGCTCCAAAAGACCCGATAATGAAGACTGGCAGTGTACAAACAACTTGATTTTCAGCTGCTGTATCTTTGTATTCAGCTTGTGCACATCCAAATTCATTATAACCTTCTGGAAAAACTCGAAGGTGTACTTGAGGTTTTTTGGAAAGCTTATGCTTATGGACATTGCCTATGTTGCTCAAGACTTGAATGCCTTCGATCACAATTCCCACATCCTCTGGCTCCTCAGCACCATCTCTTCGGATCGTGTAAATCCCCATGACTGTGTCTCTCTGCAACCTCAGTGGCGGAGGCCTGGACAACAACGCATACACACAACACTTGCGTTAAGGAGAATGATGAACACCAAAAACCATAAACTATACACTAAGAATGTGAAGTTGGCGTCACGAAGTGTTAAGTGCTGAAGGACATGGGCACCATCTTGTGAGATTTCCCCTGCCTTTCTATCGGTGAGTTGGAGTCTGTGTTCTGACTTTCTGTCATGATTCTGTAAAGAGTCACCACATACTGTCAGTGCTGCTGCCATAGGTCAGAAGAGGACTGCTGTCTTACCTTTGTGAGCACTTGCACAGAGCCACTGAAAACCGATCAGGTATTTATTGTTATTACTTTTTCCAAATACTGTTGCTTACTATTGTGATTTAATTTCTCCAGGTAAGGTCCCTTTTCTACCTTCACATCTTCCCATCTCTATCAAATTTTAACAATTTCAACAACTTATAACCTTGACCTTCTGGCTCTCCCTTTTAGTTATGCTGTCATAGCTAGTCTTGCCGGAGTCCCTGCCTGCACTTTACACATAATTCTACTTTGTCTTTAAACATCACATGATCAGAAACTTAATATCTTTCTCTTTCTCTCTCTACCTTCTCTGTCGAGCTATACACCCCACTCCTGAGCTCCCAGTGTTTGCCAGTTTCCAGTGCGACCGCTGCCCTACCCCTGGTCGGAGTCTCGCCGCTTGATGGTGCCCACTGATGCTGTGGATGGATCTGTGTGGACCAGGAGACAGCCATGGACAGAGCCACTTGGGGACTTTCACACCATCACAGATATGCCATTACATCTGTCAGCCCGTGACAGCAAAGAACTAGTGTTTATAATGACCTTAGAAACTACACTGACCTAATAGTTCCTCATGGGTCATTGATTGCTGTTGTAGAAAGGACATTAATCAGCTACAGTTACATTATTTTCTGTTTAGTGTCACCCAAATGAGGATGGGTTCCCTTCTGAGCCTGGTTCCCCTCAAGGTTTCTTCCTTTCCATCCCAGGGAGTTTTTCCTTGCCACCGTTGCCACAGGCTTACTCATTAGGGATAAAATAAAATAGTCTAACTACAGAATTTAATAATTTATTCTTATTTCTAGTTAATTAGTTATTTTTTATTTTTTATTATTATTTTTCATTTTCCCCTCCCCTTTCTCTGTTTTCTTCTTTTGTAAAGCTGCTTTGAGACAATGTTCATTGTAAAAGGCGCTATACAAAATAAACTGAACTGAATTGAATTGAATTATAAAACCAAACAAAAGATATGCAGGTAACCTATTCTAACCGCTGTAGCAGGCACAGATAAAGAGACCACATAGATCACAAGATAGTGCCCGTGTCTCCCAACAGTTAACATGATATGACATCTTCACATTCTCTGTAAAACATTCTTAGATTATCAACTGCAGCTTAGAGATGCAGACTAGATCCTTAGCACATCAGGTGCCAGGGCAAATATTATGAAATATGCTAAATCACCTTCTTTTGCAGTTGCTAGGCAGACATGACCTATCCCATAGCTTGAAATATTTGGCCTAAAACATCTAGCCAAGGGTATGGATGGTGGTCATAGGATTTTCTCATTATAGTGTATGGAATCAGATAGCCCTCAATATTAATGAATATTCACACAATGATTCACAAATGTATATAATAGAAATTGACAACTTGTATAAGTATTTGTGATTTTTATTAAAAACATATTTACATGCTACGTTGTATATGTATTTATATATATAAGCTGTTGAAGTGCTTGTTATTTGTCAACTTCACTGCATTTGTGTGTGGGTGTTTTGAGACTCCCTGTCACTGCTCAGTTCAACTTAAGTGTGTGATTTAAGGCACAGGTTCCCTACCTGCAGGGTCCTAAACCTCACTAGAGGCTGCCAAAGTTTCAGAGGGGGTCACAAGGCCTTCTTAATTTTAAGGGATGTATGAAAACTAAAAATATACAGTCGGCCTATGTCCTGGTACTTTAGTCATTTCCATGAGAGGATTTCATGAAACTGTAATTTAAAAGAACAACAGCCAAGCATCAAGAAGAAGAACACACTGAATTTGTCAATAAAGCAACTTTTTAAGTATATATTATATATATTTAAAAAAGAGTTGTCTAAAAGCATCCTAAAAATCTCTAATGCAATACTGATAGAAAATGATAATTCATGTAAATCACTTATTTCTGGCGCTATGTGTTCACAATTAATCACACCTTTTAAACTACACTTATTTTACTGACTGAAAAGGAAGGAGGTAGGCTACAGATAAAGTGTGAATTTAAGGGCTGTGACACACCAAGTTGACGCCAAAGAATTACTGTCTCACATCGTCTTCATCTGGGTCAACAAGTGGTGCTTGATCACAGAGCAAAGACAACAGCTGACAGACATGTAGGGCTGGACGTTCAGTGCTTGTGTGAGAGAGGGGAAAAAGTGTAAGACCCGGGACTGCATTTGTACAAACCCGACAGCCCGATGGCCAGCTTGGTCTGTCTTGGACCTAAGAGCAGCATTATTTTATTTATATAAATATGTTATGTATTGTATGTATGTATGTTATGTACATATAAATATGTATTTTATTCATATAAATACATCAAAAATTGTATGTTTTTGATGAAAATTGCTAATACTTTTAAATACATATATAATATTGTGTACAAAAAAACTATTTTGTGGAGAGAATCATTTATATTTAAACCACAAAATACATTTACAGAATACAAATACAGAATTTTTCTTTGCGTATTTACTGATTTAGGACTCATGACTCATGTGATTCGATAATAACGTGTCATGGACGAAGTAACTGTGTTAGGCCGTATGGGAGGTATATTGTGATAAACTTACCAGATATTCCTTGTAAAAAAGAGTCTGGATCCTTATTGAGATAGATCACAAGGCTCCTCAGGATGCATTCCCTCCTGATGTCAATGCTGTCACACTAAAGCAGGGGCAACAATCAAGATAGAATTTAGCAGAAGTGGGTGCAATGGCAGAACAGGGAGGAGAGCAGGCTGTCTAAAGCCATTGCTTGTCTGGTTGGCGAGTTGGGTGAATGAAATGCAAATGCAATGAAGTGCTTTGGATAAAAACACCATATAAACAGGCCATTTACCATTTCTCAAATGTTTAAATGAGCAGCTAAGGACAAAAAACCTTGCAATAACCACCTCAATACAGTGAAAGCATTTCCCATGGATTTTTACTTACAGGATCTTTGATATCCAGGTCGTCCTTGATCTTCTGCCCCTTCAGTCCTCCTTTCTTGTTGAAGATTGCTGTATTAGTTTGTCTGAGAAATGGTCCTGCTGTGACAGGAACTTCGATCGCAGTGGCTTGGTAGTGATCCACAAGAACTCTGCATTTATCTGAAAATTTTAAACAATAAACAATGGATTAGAATTACTATCATATAAGGATGCAGGATAACTAGAAAATTCAAATTGCAAGCCATTAAACACCATGAACAGTAATAAACATTACTTACTTCACTCTCAAGGAACAGGGTGGGCCATCTGTTTTTGAACTCTCCTATCTGAAGACTGAACAAGCACCTGAGCAGCCTGTGTGGACAGAAATGGCTGAATCCTTCTGATGTTGCACTGAAGAAACTGTCATGAGCGTGTGACATTAGTAACATGGGAGGAAAATGACAGCTGATTGTCCATGGTTACCCCAAGGTTGTGAGCAGTGGCCAAAGGGCAGGTCAGGGAGTTGTTCAGAGCCATTGCGAGATCCTGGGCTGGAGATAAAACATCTGGGATGACCAGCAGATCAGTGTTGATTTGAGAATGGCCAATGACGCTACACATTTCATTCCAAATGAAGCAGCAAGTTCACCTTACTTTTCCTGAATAGTCAATTTGTCTGCATTCTCAAACAATTATTAATTGCAGGTCCTGCTTCTCCAGAGCAAAAATACACATATTTGTAAATTTTGGATACAAATCACATGACCTTCAGCCATATGGCTCAGATATTCATTCAGAGAATGTTTACCTTGGGTTAACTCGTAAGTCCTTCAAATATACAAGGCACTCCATAAAACTAGAGCCTGTCTGAGACATAGATCAACAACCAGTCATTAAGAGGTATGGTCCAGCTAAAGTCCATCCATTACTCCTGATTATCCAACCAATCTCCTAACTCTCATGATGCTTCAGTGAGGCATTAAAGTGTTGAGTTCAGAGGATCCTCCCTTTAGTTCCACACATTAGACAGTGGACATTAAGGCCTAGAGTTAATCCCCAGAAAGCTACTCCAAGTTGTTTCTGTGTGTGTCAGTGTGTATAAAAAGTGAGAAATGACAGTTGGCAGTCACCGAGCTACGGTGAAGGAGCATCCAGATCATCTCCCCACACTGAAGCATCATGCAGTCTATAGTGTCTCTCTCCATTCTAGCCCTGCTGCTTGGCTTCTCGCAAGCTTTCTATCTCGACCAACCTGAGCATGTGGACATCACGTCAAGGATTCTCACCATCAACAACGGTCTGATAACTCCCTGATCTCACTACACCAGTATTATTACTGCTACACATTCGACAAATATGGGCCTAGAACCTGTCTTGTTCTAAGATTAGGATTTTTGTAATTATTTCTTTTGGGTACGGTTTCCTTGCTGGCACCAGTGACAGAAATTGTAAGACACCACCATTACTACTTATTGATTTTGCTGTCTTTATCCCTTTTTGTTCTCTGGTTGAAGGATCCAGTGAACTGTTGTTGGAGGGAGACATACTCTTGCCAAGAGGTAGGAATGCTCTGGTCTGCAGCGACAGCAGCTGCTTTTGGAAGAAGTCCTCAAATGGCCTAGTGGAGGTGCCTTACACAATGAGCAGTGTTTTCTGTAAGTGAAAGACTTCCTCATTATGACACATCTCTGTTTATTACTTGTTAATGTATTGAACGTTTTCTCTACAGCTTTCTCTGACAGGACCGTAATAGCCAATGCCATGGCCTCCTTCCACAGCAAAACCTGCATTCGTTTCGTTCCCAGGACAAATCAAACTTCCTACCTTAGCATCGAGAGCAAAGATGGGTGAGAACCACTGAACCAATCCCTGTACCTGAAAATGGAATTTGGAGTTCTCTAATTTTGTTTAATGTACAGTGTCCTTAGTTTGACGTAAGTGACATGGTTGATTCCCCTCTTTTTTCTCTCAGATGTTTCTCTAATGTGGGCAGATCAGGTGGTGCTCAGGTGGTTTCTCTCAGCAGGTTGGGTTGTGTTTACTATGGCATTGTCGAGCATGAGCTGAACCATGCACTTGGTTTCTACCACGAGCATACTAGGAGTGACCGTGACAAGTACGTCAAAATCAACTGGGAAAACATCGACCCAACCACGCAGTCTAATTTCGAGCTGAAAAACACCAACAACCTCAACACTCCGTACGACTACTCCTCTGTAATGCACTATGGAAGAACAGCTTTCTCCATTAACGGGCTGGACACCATCACTCCCATTCCTGATCCGTCAGTGAATATTGGACAGAGAAAGGAACTGTCCGCCATCGACATCCTGAGGATCAACACCCTCTACAAGTGCTGAAATTGTTTAGAGGCTTCACTTGCTGCGCTAACAAACTATGAAATCATACAATAAAATGGCTACATGCATCTTTTTCTTGGTGTGTGCTTTAATAAAGTATTTCACTGAAACCCCATGAAACAGTTTTCATCATGCCAGGACCATGAATGTCCAGCAAGATTTATTGTTACTCCCTCCACCTCAGTATCACATACGTACTGGCATTTTATTGAATGTTGTTTTGTATAAATGAACCAGCACTTTGACATCTATGACTACATATAAATATAAAAACTATACATTTGAGGACAGTCATCAACTTTAGACTTCAAAAAGCATATCCAGTGAGAGAATCCTAATACACCATGTCCTGTTCGTTTGGTATAATTGAACGAGCACTTAGACATGTATGACTACATACAAATATGAAAACTAAACCTTCAAGGATCATCAACAACATTAGACATGATTGCAGAAACAAATCCTGTGAGAAAATCCTAATATACTACATTAGTTCAGCCCTCTGTAGGTTGATCATTTTCATTTCCATCAAATGATGTGGCATCCTTTCATTTCTAACACATTACCCAGTCCATTTCAGTATAGATATCCAGCATGATATTTTCCCCATTGAGATCTGATGTGTTTTCAAAGTGTTCCTTTAATTTTTTTAAACAGTGTATTTACCAGTGGTGGACCGTCAGTTCCAGCAAGGTCTTCTCTGCTGGCCTAAACAGCAGTGATCTGATTCACTGACTTGCATTTTAATATATTTAATATATTTTTCCATGAATGTGTATTAAATTATTCCCAATAGTCTATTCTCTACATTGCATAGCTTTTCTCTCGGTTGCGCTGTTTCCAGTAGTGTATATTTATGATAAGAGTATGTATATCTAATCATATTTCAGCCAGTGGCAGACATCATGTGTCACCAGAGTGAAAGAAATCTGTCTTAAGGCCTTCAGAATCAATGGTGCAGGCGCCCGTAGCTTAAAATAAGTGGCAATGAAATTGTTACATTAACCAATCAGATTTCGAGTTGTTGTCACTGGGGCCATCTAGCAGGCATATGATTACGTCAGCAATTTCCCGTCCTTTGATTGGATAATTGGAGTAGTCAGAGGCAGCGAACCGCCCATATACATTGTTTCTATATTCTCTGCGTCTCATTTCGGATCCTTGGGAGATTGCAGTTTGCTACATGCGTCATCAAGAATGTCTTTTTTGAGAAAAGTAACTGTAATAAAATTGACTATTCCTTGTGAGGTGTGAAATACTGTAGACTAATTTCTTTTTTACTTTGTTATTTAATGGTTGATTATTATCTATTGCCGTGGCGTCCAGGGGTGATCCTAGTTTCATTTAAGGGGGGCTCAGCCCCCAATGAGGGTATAATAGTAAAATAAATAAATAAATAAATAAATAAAGGTTTGACTAACAGGGTAGGATGGTAAACTTATTGCAGCATTCCACTGTATTGCATAGATGTGTATAACGTACTGAACAAGCCAAATACTAGTCTTCCTGATCACACACACACACACACACACACACACACACACTTGTCCTCTGATCCTCGCTCTGCGGATTGAAAGACGGGGAGGAGCCGAAGTCTGCCGCAGTTTTCATATGAAACTTAAAGCGGACTGAGGCGATCACGAATTTGTGTACAGTTTATGGACAATCGCTGAGGGCTGAGAAGAAAATGGCCTAGCGATGCTCATGGTGGCGTCATAATGATGGTAGAGATGAGGATTAATTCAGGAAGGACACCAGTGAAGGCCTAGGTGTGAAATGCACGGTCCGCCACTGAGTTTACATACTGTATAGTCCACAAGATACAAATAAACTATTCAAAGAAGCGAATACGCACGCGCACGTGACGTCTAAAATGCACAGATTCACCCGGCTCGAGACACCATGTGGGAATACCTGAGATGCGGATTGGGGGCACGCAGATGATGATGATGATGATTATTATTATTATTATTATTATTATTATTATTATTATTATTATTTTATGTTTGTTATCGTTATTAATTATAATTATAATAAAGTAATTACTATTATTGTATTGTTCTTATTGTTGATACATACACTTTATTACACTTATTTACTTACACTCATATATCAATATATACTTACTTAGATCGTTCCTTATAGACCGTTGTTGCTCTAACTGTGTGAAGAGCTTTGTAAATATGAACACAGTACTCATAAATGCATGTCACTAACTGTCAGAGAAATTGTAAAACAAATCCAACAATCCCTTTGCGCCACCTGCTGGAGAATCGATGAAATGACATCAAGTAATCTGGGGCAATTTTTGTAAACGTTTTCTGTTATCAAGTTATAACAAGTATAATTCATTACAATTCTATTCATTCATACAATTTCAGTTATTTATCTTGTTTAGTTTATAATAATAATAATAATAATAATAATAATAATAATAATAAACTGTAATCTGATTAAAAAAAAAAGAAAATATCAAGATAAAGTATCTTGTGTAAAAATGAATCTTGTGTTATTGCACAATTCTCATATGATATAGTAGAAATCCCAAAATATATTGTCCAGTTTGTGGAAGGGGCTACTGGGAGCAGTGCTGGTTGTACAGTCTCACAGCAGCAGGAAGGAAAGACCTACAGTACCACTCTCTCAAACACTTGGGATGAAGTAGCCTACCACTACAGGAGCTGCCCAGGGTCATCAGAGTCTTCCAGAACCTGACCATCCTCCTCCTTTCTCCCTCCATCTGCACTGGGTCGAGACTGCATCCTATGAAAGAGCTATTTTTATGATTTTTTCCAGTCTCTTCCTGTCTGCAGCAGAGATGCCACTGCCCCAGCTGAAAAGGCAAGATGCAAGATGCTGATGTCATGGACGTTTTGATAGGTCAACTGACAACATTTGAGTTAATTGGAGGCACATCCGTGGATGTATTTTAAGGCTCACCTCAAACACTTCCTTGTGTGACCCCATGGGAAAATCAAAAGAAATCAGCCAAGATTTCATCCTTGGGTACAATTTCCAGATGCCTGAAAGTGCCACATTCATCTGTTCAACAATTATCCTCAAATATAAAACACCATGGGAATGTCCAGCCATCGTACAGTAGTTGCAGTACAAGTTTTAAACACTTTAAATACTTTTATGTTGCTGCTGGTCTACAGTAAGCTTACCTGTATATCTGTGCAGGAGTGAATACTATTAAGATCTTGAATGTGAACTTTGGGTGTGCTGATTCTCTAACCTGTTCAAGTGGAATCCCCAACAGTTTCACCCAGAACACCAACTGCTACGCTCCAAACACACTCTCAACTGTCTCCTCACTGTAAGCTTTTAGTTTGTTCTTTAAGCTTTTTTTACTTAGTAGGTTAACTTGTAGTCCAGCTCTTAAAGAGGCCATGTTAACATTGTTTTTTTCATTTACAGGTGCAATGGACTGAAGAGTTGCACTGTCGAAGCTTCCTCCACCGTCTTTACAGATCCTTGTAACACTACTGCTACATACCTCACAGTGTCCTACACATGCACCGCTGGGCATCTGGTCTTTTTCTTTTTCTTCTTCTTTTTTCTTACCTCTTTTCAGAAATATTGGGTAAACTGGAAAGAAATAAAGTTCTTATGAACTCATGAATGAAATATATTTTTTATTCTTATTATAAATTTTTTAAAAATCTGTCATCTGAATTACTTCAGTTTACTTCAGTTCAGTGTACATACAGTACACGCAGTATGAAAAGTATTTTAAGTGCAGCAGTACATAATTAATTTCTTTCCTGTTCTTTTTATTGCTATTGACAGAATACCTTGAAGGATTTGAGATTTCAGTGTAAAAAGGAATCAAACCCTGTTAGCTTGATGAGTTTTGGTGTTGGTGTGCTTTATATTTGCATGTTATCAACATGATCAACTGCTGAAATACCCCCCCCCCGCCCCAAATTGTTTATTTGCTTTTACATGCAATGAGTATGATAATATAATATATAAAAATTCAAAAATAACAAATGAGTTTCACAAAATTTAACAAAATTTATAATAATAATATAAATCAATATATATATATTGATAAAAGGAAGTATAAAGTTTAAAAGGTTTATCTGGTGGCCGGTGCAACAGAGGGACGACCTGAAAGAGAAAAGCAGAGTCATATTACCCTATTACTGTCACAGATACACGCTGTGTGTTCAGAATTATTGTGTAGCTATTCAGTTATATATCACAGTAATTCTCAAACAGTTTATCATAGTTTGTATAACCATTGCACTTATTGATATTTTTCATTTTATTATTGCATTAAATTTCTTGTATTACAAGGTCAGCTGTGACTCACGATGTGAATGGACCCTCTGCAAGAATCTGTGAGGTCTTGTGTGTGGCTCAGTTGGACCACTGCTTCCTGTACACTCAGTCTGGGTGAGGGAAGCCTTGCGCTGCTTATTGTTGTTAGCCAGCGTCACATACAGTGGCTTCCTGCCCATCATCCTTCCATTCATCTCCTTAATGGCTTTTTCTGCTTCATTTGGAGAGGAGAAGCTCACAAATCCAAAACCTCGGGAGCAGCCATTCTCCACAGTCACCTGTAGGGGTCAGCAAGGAAATACAGCAAGCACAAAAGTTAATATTACACACACCTACTGTATGTGGCTAATCTTGAGGAAAAACTAGCACTGTCATTACATCAAAACATAATGAAAATAGCTATATTATGTTAGTATCAGGGTTCTGGTATTGCACATTCAATATGAATCTCTTCAGTGTTAATAGTAATTTGAGGTAGCAACCATTCGAAAAAAACACCCAACTACACATTCATCTCCTTGTGCTGCAAGTGCACACTGGTTTTGACATAATAGAGCAGGTAAGGAGAAGTAAACAAAAAAAAGAAATAAAATGTAGGGTTTAGTAATTTTAGGTGACCTTTGCACTGATGACTGTTCCATATGGCAGGAACGCTTCATGCAGGCGCCTGTCGTCCACACTGTAGTCCAGATGTTTTATAAACACCTTACTCTTCTACAGAACAGAGAGCAAAATCAACATCCAGCGTTTGATTTAGTATTTTATAGTAATCCATCACTCAGTATTAAGACAATCATTAAGCTAAAAATGTGTGACCAAAACATGGGAAAAATCATTAAAGTCCTGTAATATAATCAGAAAAATACCTGTGCATCCTGGGACTGCAGTGTGGTTTGCGCTCTGCATATGTTCCTGTCCTGTTGGTTGGTTCTCCTCAATTCTGGAGATGCATCTGTAGCCACAACCAAACATTTCACTTTATCATCCAATCAGTATTATGATTGGGACCTATTGAGGCCTTAACAATGTTGTAAACTTAACACAAATTGAGAAGTGTGACTTACTCTGTGGCTGAATATTCTTTTGAGCCTGGTGTGGATTTGGACAGGGTTCTTTCAGGCTACTCTCTGCCCTCTCTCTGTGCCTTCCTCCATGTTCCTCCTTGCTCTGAACCACACTAACATACACTGGCCTGCTTCCCAATACCCTGCCGTTCATCTTCATGATGGCATTTCTGGCTTCATCAGGAGATGCAAAAATGACAAAGCCAGTGCCTTTGGGATGGCCATTCTCCATATTGACCTGCAGAGGAAACAGATTTAGAGATGCGAAAAGCAAAGAATGAGCATTACATGCACTATATGGTAACAATATAATAGATTTCCACATTCAGAAAATAAACCGGTTAAATAGTTCGCAATAAAAAACCCTCATCTTCTTGTGCTACAAGTGCACAGTGATTTTAACCTAAAAGAGGGAGTATGGGGAGGTGAAGGTAGTAATTGAAATTGACCTCTGCACTGATCACAGTTCCAAAGGGATGGAATTCCTCATGTAGTTGTCTGTCATCCACATTGCAGTCAAGGTTCCTCAACAGTAGTTTCACTGTCTGCAGAACAGGGCAGAGTCAACATCCAGATTGTTAATTAAGCCAATTTGTTAATTAAAAACAAAACATACAAAAAACAGAATAGCACAGCTTGAACAATAACTGATACAAATGCTATATGCTAAGTAGAGACACACAAACATGTCCTTATATGGAAATAAAGCTAGAAATAAAGCATGTCCTCTCAGGCCTTGATCTGCAGCCAGACTTTACTACAGTACCTTTTTATTCTTGCAGAGGCGTTCATTATGGAGCTTTTTGTCACTAACAGGCAGCTGCTGGACTCTGGCCTGCTTCTCTGCCTTCTGCTCCTCTACCTTCTGCTCCTCTACCTTCTGCTCCTCTGCCTTCTGCTCCTCTACCTGGCTGATGATATCCATGCTCCAGGGATTCTGGTTTTAACAAAAAATGAGAGAGAATTAGAGGATGAAAGACACAACATCCTTATGTTATGTATGCCCGACATATTCACAAGCTTATTGTCTTACATAGAAAGAGAAAGGCTCTACATTCTCCATCTCATTGTCCTCAGCGTCCATGATTTCACCCCACGTGAGTTTTGCGGGAGCTGGAGATGTACACTGTGGTAGTTCAGACATGGACTCAGGATCCATAGTAGGCAGAAAGTTGGAAATTGCCTTAAAGAAACTTGGCTCTTGAGGCACATAAAGGTAATTTATGTAATCAACAAAACTACTAACATAGCATAGCATAGTGGTTACAAAGAACTCCCCAAAAACCCTGAATAGCACAGCTGAACAAAAACTGTTAGAAATGCTATATGCTATATAGAGACACAAACTTGTCTTTATATGGAAATAAAGCATGTCCTCTTAAGCCTTGATCTGCAGACAGACTTTACTGCAGTACCTTGTTATTCTTGCTGAGGCGTTCATTAAGGAGCTTTGTGTTTCTAACAGGCGGCTGCTGGACTTTGGCCTGCTCTTCTGCCTTCTGCTCCTCTATGTTCTTCTCTACCTTCTGCTCCTCTACCTGGTTGATGTAATCCATGCTCCAGGGATTCTGGTTTAAACAGAAAAAAGAGAGAGAATTAGAGGATGAAAGACACAACATCCTTATGTTATGTATGCCCAACATATTCACAAGTCTTACATAGAAACAGAAAGGCTCTACATTCTCCATCTCATTGTCCTCGGAGTCCATGATTTCACCCCATGTGAGTTTCACAGGAGCTGGAGATGGACACCGTGGTAGTTCAGACATGGACTCAGGCTCCATAGTAGGCAGCAAGTTGGAAATGGCCTCTGATTGGAACTGAATAAAGAAAAAGTTAGAGAAAGAGTTAGCTTTAACGGCACTCGCCTCTTGAGGCACATAAAGCTAATTTATATAATCAGCAAAACTATTAATTAACATAGCATAGCATAGTTCTTTACAACTTACCGTTGTACCAAGTCTGAATAATAAAAGCAAGGAAACTGCTGGCTCTATCTGAAATAAACTTTCTCGCGGTGCGATGTGAACTGCTGCTTGCTTTTCCTAACTTGCCGATGCTCTGGACTGTGGCTGACCAACACTACGTCATGTTCTGATTCTTTGTATGATGCGTTGTGTTCCGTCATTGCCATAGCAATGCTGTTCTCTCCACTACCCACCCTTCACCTGACCCCCCCCCCTCCCCCCGCGGGTCATCAGGAGGTCATTATCAGTGATGGGCAGTAACGAAGTAAATGTAATTCGTTACTGTACTTAAGTGTCTTTTTCCAGTATCTGTACTTTACTAAAATATAACATTTCTTTGAGACTTCTTACTTTCACTCCACTAGATTTTGAAGTAAAATATCGTACTTTTTATTCCACTACATTATCCCACATCTCTCGTTACTTGTATTAGAAAAAAATAAATAAAAAGCAGTTGTCCAATCACAGCACAGCAAACCGAGCTACAGCGCGCGCAGTGTTTTTGAACCTAGGTATCTTTCCGGTTTCATTAAATGCAGCGAGTGTTAACGGTTCGGTAGAAAAACCCTGACCCCATCCCGCTACCTGCACACACATGACCCATGACCTGACCTGCAGGATTTGTTTTAAGATGTAGAACAGAAGAAAGACTCTTTCATATTCAGATACCTGCTCTGTCTCACTAACATCATCTTTGTGAAAATGTAGAGGTGAGCACGTGCTGTAATCATCATAATGGTCATTTTCTTTAATATGAATCTAATGTTAGCTCTCAGTAATGAAGGATTTTCTAGTGTATGTGAACAAATCTGTCATTATCTTAATTATGTCGTGTATGGCTAGTTCCGCTTTAGTTATCTAAGTAAGCTAATCAGTAGCTCTTGAGCAGCAGCTTATATTAACCTTACTGATGTTATACAGCATCCCAATAACCCAATAACTCAACTTTTATTGTTGATATTTGACCAGTCACCAAGTAACATTTCTTTTTCATAGTTTTTTTATTATGTAAAGCAGAATTACTGCACAAATACTGTAATTGCCCATCACACACCAAAGCATTAGTTACTAAATACTGAAATACTGACTTTGCTGAATTTGAACTTTTTTCCTCTGAATCTGTAGAGCAACAAGTTTCTGTTAAAGTGAATCTGCTTAGATCCTCGTTGGTCATTTGTTTAAAACTGATTCCCCAGGACACAGTAGTGTCCAGCACACATTAGTTATTCTTTATGAGTTACCAAGTCAGACTGTCCAGCTGTAGTGCTTACTATTTCCTTCTGTTGTGATGTATATATTTTTATTTTTAAGCACTTTATTTAGGAAACAATTTACAAGCTATAGACCCTGTCTTTATATGTGTCCTTTTTCTTTTGTAGTGTCCATGCACAAATACCTGTGTCCTGTAAACACTGATACAAATACCTGTGTCCTGTAAACACTGACACAAATACCTGTGCCCTGTAAACACTGACACAAATACCTGTGTCCTGTAAACACTGACACAAATACCTGTGTCCTGTAAACACTGACACAAATACCTGTGCCCTGTAAGCACTGACACAAATACCTGTGTCCTGTAAACACTGACACAAATACCTGTGTCCTGTAAACACTGACACAAATACCTGTGCCCTGTAAACACTGACACAAATACCTGTGTCCTGTAAACACTGACACAAATACCTGTGTCCTGTAAACACTGACACAAATACCTGTGCCCTGTAAGCACTGACACAAATACCTGTGTCCTGTAAACACTGACACAAATACCTGTGTCCTGTAAACACTGACACAAATACCTGTGCCCTGTAAACACTGACACAAATACCTGTGTCCTGTAAACACTGACACAAATACCTGTGTCCTGTAAACACTGACACAAATACCTGTGTCCTGTAAACACTGACACAAATACCTGTGCCCTGTAAACACTGACACAAATACCTGTGCCCTGTAAACACTGACACAAATACCTGTGTCCTGTAAACACTGACACAAATACCTGTGCCCTGTAAGCACTGACACAAATACCTGTGTCCTGTAAACACTGACACAAATACCTGTGCCCTGTAAACACTGACACAAATACCTGTGCCCTGTAAACACTGACACAAATACCTGTGCCCTGTAAACACTGACACAAATACCTGTGCCCTGTAAACACTGACACAAATACCTGTGTCCTGTAAACACTGACACAAATACCTGTGCCCTGTAAACACTGACACAAATACCTGTGCCCTGTAAACACTGACACAAATACCTGTGTCCTGTAAACACTGACACAAATACCTGTGTCCTGTAAACACTGACACAAATACCTGTGTCCTGTAAACACTGACACAAATACCTGTGCCCTGTAAACACTGACACAAATACCTGTGTCCTGTAAACACTGACACAAATACCTGTGCCCTGTAAACACTGACACAAATACCTGTGTCCTGTAAACACTGACACAAATACCTGTGCCCTGTAAACACTGACACAAATACCTGTGTCCTGTAAACACTGACACAAATACCTGTGCCCTGTAAACACTGACAGACACACACACATTTCAACAGCAAAGTGTTTTATCATGTTTTAATGGTTACTATTAAGTATACTGTTAAGTATAACATAACTCTTAACAGGAAATCGATGAGGTAGCATCATGAGTAGTTTTGAACACCATTTCTGTTTTTGGTCTGATGAAGTAAGGTTTTAACAAGACAAGAAGGGTGCATTGTTTAGGTGTGTCTGTTAAGCATGAATAGTCTTTGTGTAGATAATGAATTAACAGTAACTTAGTATTGCAAGTCTTTGCTATCAACACACTGAATACGTTCAATTTTGTCTCCTTTCTTTAGAGAACATTGTGATCTGTGAGCAAGGCTACAGCACGCTGGATCATAGTAAGATCTCTGCTTCCTTATGGTTGGGCTGATGAGCATTTTACTTCTTTTGATGTTGCTATTGGGCTACAGCAATTTTACATGTGTCTCTGTGCAGGAGATGAATCTATTTGGATCAGAAATGCAGTCTAAGGATGGGCTGTGGAATTAGAAGCAGATTTACTTATACTTGTTCACATTTTTTACTTCTATTTATAGTTGTAATGGAAAGAGGACATGCACTTTAGAAGCTTCAAACACCACCTTTACAGATCCTTGTGCTGAAACTGCTAAATACCTCACTGTCTCCTACATCTTGTGGGAGTAATTTTTGACTGGTTTAGAGTGTTCAAAGTGGTTTGGAGTGTTTAAAGTGTATTTGAATGGTTTAGAGTGTTTAAGGTGTATATGAATGCATTCTTGTTTGGATATGTATAAAACAATTAGAATCAGAGGACAGCATGATTGGGTTGTCAGGCACCACCTCAATTTATTGATCACCTCTATTTACAGGTTTAATAATGTAGGGTTTAACACAAACGTGCGGGATGAGGGGTTTGGGCAATGCTTGTTAACTCTGGGCTGAGATTACATAGCTGGTATGGAATGAGAAACAGTGAGGGTAACATCAGTTTGGTAGGCCTTTTCAGTGGTAGACAAAACTTGGAGCTGTGCCCAGGGTCATCGTGCCCCGCTATATGGCTGAGAGTACGTGAGAGAAAACGCAATTAAAACTGCAGGCTGGTGCAAATGTAAAGAAAAATAGAGCAATGAATTAAACTGAAGCAATCATAGATGGAGCAGAGGCCCCGAAACTCAACCATGCTGTCTTCAGAGGTCAGAGTGAACTGCTAAATGAAAAAAGCCAGAAAGTGCCACTGATAAGAGCACAGATGCCCATTATTTTTTATATGACTGATCTCAAAAGTCCAATTATAATGGAATGTGAAAGAGTTAAAAATGAAAGATATAATGGTGTCCAAAAAGAACCCGATATTCCAAAAAAGAAAATAGGTGGGACTTTCTCAGTGAAGAGGGTTTGGATTGAATATTATGAAAAGATAAGAGAAAAGAATAAAAAGGCTATGTTTTGTGATGATTATTTCAGAGGTTGTTGGGATGTTCATTCATGAGCAGCTCAATTCTTGTAAGCAGCGCTGATCGCAAATAAAACCTTGTATCTGCATTCATACAGTCTGCATGATTCGTCTTCTTTAGTTAGAGTCTTGCTTGACTGAGCTGTCGGGTCAATGTGGAGTTTGGAGTCAGATAATAGCGAAGTATTAATGGAGTAGTGTTAAGTAGTACATTATAGTATGGGACAAAAAATATGGGGTATGGGGTAAAAATATTTTCCACATTGTTTTGGTGACCCCGACGTGATAGAATATACGCGATTGGAACAAAGCACAACGGAGCCCCGGACCTGGGACCTGCGGTTGCAGCTGCCACCCACAGACCAGACACTTGGCCATCTAGGACAAAGGTAAGGCAGAAGCCTGTTTAATGGAAATTCTGCATTAGTTGTGTGTGGTCTGGGGAGGTGGAGGCGCCCGTTCCGAGGACGGATCAGCTCTGTTTTGTCTTGATAGAGTAATCGTAAGTTAAAGTTACATAAAATCATATGATAAAATTGCATGATTAATGCATGATAAAGACTGGATGGTGTCAGATGTGTGAATGAACTAAAAAACGTCCCTGCAGGGTTCAGTATGATCGAAAGTCCTGGTGGGTTCCAGGTGGTATGAAAGTTCTGTGAAAAAGACCTTGTTTGGAAGCAAACAGAGTGTTCAGTAGCAGAAATTAAATTCTGTGAACAAGAACACTGTCAATGGGAGAAAATCAAGAGTCAAGTAACAGGTGTAACAAGTAAAAATTCCTGGATCCCGGGTGATACAGTGAAAGGAATAAAGAGAAATACAGAGAAATAAAGAGAAATAAAGTGAATAAAGAGAAATACAGAGAAATAAAGGGAATAAAGAGAAATACAGAGAAGTAAGACGTAAAATTCCCGGGTCCAGGTGATAGTGATGAAAGAGAAAAGAAACAAAGAGAAAAAGTGCTGAGTAGAAATTCCCGGGTCCAGGTGATAGTGGAGAGAAAAAATAAAGACAAAAAACAGAAGTAAAAAAAAAAAGGGGGCCCCGTTGTAAATAAGGTGTGTTTGTCTTTGTTGTTGTTGTGGTGTATCTGAGAACTTCTGTGTGGCTTTGAATCTGGGTGATGGTATTGTATGGCTAGTTGTGTACACGCTTGACTTTGTTATTCTCGGATGCTGAGAAAATCACTGTGTAACGGTGAAGTGTGATCTGAATCTGGGGGTGATATTTTGCTGATTGTGCTGCATTTGAAATGAAGCTGGATTGAAGTAGTGATTGCACTGGTAATTCTTGCATTGTGTAAATACATTGCGGGGTATGGAGTGTATACAGGTTGAATTTGAAACGTATATTTTGGAGATATATCGTAGAGGTAATGAAGAAAAGCTGAAGGTGTTATTGGAATGGTTCCGATTTAAAATGAAGTTAAATATTGTGTTGAAACGACCACTCACAGGTGGAAGGTAAAAGACGATAAATAGACGACGGTACTAGGGCATGAGCTTATGGTGACATGTTTATAGTGAACTCTGACAAGAAGCGGCTTTGCATTTACGCCCACCCTTATAAGAAATCATGCTCTGTCGGAGCTCATTGACCGCAGTGAAAGAAAACAATATTTTCTGAAAAGACCCTATTGTAGTGGCAAGAAGTGTCATTGTCAGGAGGCGGCAGAATGTGGCCCATAACTTCAAGAGGTCCCCGATACTCCGAGGTCTGGATCAGCGCCTGGCAGTTGGGACGGGATCGCAGGCTTAGGAGGAGCTTTATTGCAGGTGACCTTACAGTTGACCCACAAATATTAGTAAAAAAATAATTTGTGAGACCATTTATATCCCTATCTATAAGAGTTTAGTGCTATTCACATGAAAATACTTGAGGAAAAGCATTCAAAGCATCCTATTACTGCTATTGAGAGTGTGTGTGTGTGTGCCGAAGAGATTTCGCCGTGTAGGGGTGCGAGTGAACTGTGTGTGTGTGTGTGTGTGTGTGTGTGTGCATGCTTAAGGTCAATGCACGAGAGTGTGTGTGAGTGGGTGTGTGTGCAAATTCTTTGTGAATGAAAGAGAGAGAGAGAAAGTGAGAAAGAGAGAGAGAGAGAGAGAGTGGTTGGATAACAGGGATTTTCACTTTGAAGGATTAAGAGTGCATGGCATGAATGAGCTGTTCAGGAAAAAACTAAAAATATTGTATTTTTACCCCAAACAATACAGAACCACTTGTAATAAGTTTATCACAAAGGGAAAGGGTAGCTAAGAAGAATCCACCTAGAACTTGGTTCTGTATTTTATTAGGTCATTCAGTAACTTGTAGGAGGTGTGATCCAGACAAAACTACACTGCCTTTATTGAAACACTGAGATACCTTACTGGTGTCCTCTGCTGGATGTGTACTGTTATCTTTTTCAGATTGTATAAATTTGGACGGCCCTCCGAGAATGAGACACAGAGACCAGAGGTATGCACACACTTGGGATGAGTGAACATACAAAGATAGAGACGGTGTAGAGCAGGGCTGGGCAATTCATTTCTACAGCGGGCCACATAACAAGTATGAACTGTGTTGGACGGCCAAACCAACAATAACTTGAACTTAATTTTGCTCAATATTAATTTTCTTCCATTCTAAAAAGCAGTAAATTATATATTTTGATTAGCTGTTACTGGTAAACAGAAGAATAAGGATATTCTGTAAATATTTATGTAAATTTATGAATTATTGTGTAGGTCAAAGAGGAAAATAATCCTGTAAGAAGTAATAAACAGTTTAAAACAAAAACAATCGTTGCATCACTGTTTCATTTTATTTTTAACTTGTTAAAATAGGGGCATGTTCTTAAATGCATGTCCACCATACACTCTTTAATAAACTCTCAGTCAGAAAACGGTTTATTTTTCTAGTGATTTTCTGAGATATGACATAACTCGTCTTGACAGCTGCATCTCTGGGTGTGTGAAGTTTTGTAAAAAGTCCTTGTCGGGTTTGCAGCGTAGCTAGCATAGCCTCCGACTCCTTTGCGCGCTCTTCATCAGACAATTTCTGGTATTTCTCCTCGTGTTTGGTCACGTAGTGGTGATTCAGATTGTAATCTTTGAAACCTGTGTACCACACGGCTTTACCTTTGCTTTCTGTAAATAAATATTTTGCAGTCCATGTCTTGTTGAAAACGCGGCATTCAGAATCAACTTTTCTTTTTTAACGGGAACTGACATTTTTAGGGGTAGCTGACCAGCATTAACGTGCCAGCATCACCGGTTGCTGTTCAGACACGCACGCACATCCATACGTAAACAATAAAACTCCAGGCTTTTCAAAATACAAGAAACACAGTTGTATTGCGTGCACAGCATCAATACTTGTTCTTTAATGTTTATGACTGACTTAACGCCCAGGTCTGGTGTAGAGCGATGGCAGTCAGAAGATTTGATTAACAAATTGTGGGCTTTAACAAAGTCTGAAGGCTTGTATACTTTACAGAGAACTTTCCCCGACACAGATTGGTATGAAGAACTTAGAAAAGTTTGGAGGCCCAAATTATTGAGTCCAGTATTGTGTGAATTGGTTGAGGCCTCAGCCCCCAGCAAAGCCACTATTCTTTTGTTTGATTACATTGGGGACTCACACAGAGAAGATGATAAACCACTAGTGGAATTGTTTAATCCGAGACCAGATCAATATAATTAGTGTTCAGAATAAACAGCAGCTGTAACAGTAGAGCCCATGATCGTCCATTGGGAGAGAGGATTGGCAACATTAATATTAATTGATAAGATTAATATAATTGTAGAGAAGTTGAGGAAAAACCTAGTAAAACCCTGTATGACAGTTGATTCACTGTAAAAAATTCTATTGGTAACATAGTTGATAGAACTTTTGTGGACAATAAGAAAAAATGAAATGTAATATATTTATTTAAATGCAACTTTATAATATTAATTTTCGTAAGTATTTAGAATGTTGAACCAAATAAAATTTAAATGGTTCACTTTAATTGTATTTTCTTAGTATCCAGGCTCGCTAAACTGAAAAACAGGCACAGCAAAAACTGTTAATTTAGACACATTATGGTAACTTTAAGACAAATGAAACATAGGGTTCACTGAATGTTTATGTGGAAAATAGATATATTTATCGAGAATGGACATAGAATGTAGAATTGTTGAGTGATTTACAGACGATTGGAGATTTTGGAATGGTTTGCATGATAAGGAAAAAGAGATAGATAGAGAGTGGACTAGCCGAGGGAAAAAAAAAGAAAAAAACCCACACCCCACTCACTATCTAGTGCACTTACTCTACTGGGAGCCATTTTGTAAAGCATCTTTGACATGAAATCTCACAATGCACTGCAGCTTGAACACATGACCCTGAGAGAGGATGAGAATGTGGTGAAATTCATTCATGAATACCAGAATAGATGGAGACACAGAACACAGTGTCTCATGGATTCATTAGAAGAGAATGTTGTTCCTAAAGCTGAAGTCAGTATTATTTCTTTGCTGAATTAGAAATAAATTGAACCAGCCAGAGTAGACACAAATACCCCACTAATAAAGAAAAAGTTTGGCAGGGAAAAAAAAAGTTAGTTAAATTAGATAAGTTAGGTGATCAGTATTTAATGTCCAAGTTTTTACTACAGAGCCACTGTACCTTTTCAGCGTGGTTTAGAGCACAGTGTGTCTTGCTGTAAATTATTAAACATGAAAAAAGTTCACCTTGTAGCTCAACACTGCCATCTTATATCCATTAACACTGCAGGCCCAAGCCGGTATAAGGCCCAGAACTGAAGGTTTATTAGAAGCTGGAGTATTGATCCCAACACAAAATGAATGTAACACTCCAATATTTCCTGCCAGAATAACCTAATTCAGACAAGCGGCATCTCGTACATGATTTGCGTGTCATAATCCATATTGTTGAAGCAGAGGCACCAGTAGTTCCAGACTCACATATATTGCTTTCCAATATTCCAGGTGACACCAAATGGTACATAGTCATTGATTTATGTTCAGCATTTTTTAGTATTCCGTTACATCCAGATTCACAACATCTGTTTGCATTTTCTTATAATGGGCAACAGTACACCTACATCAGTCTTAAATCGAATAGTGGCAAGGGATCTAGCTTCTTTGGATATTGATAGTCTCCTGTTGACTTCTGTTGATGACATCTTAATTTGTAGTCCAACCGAAGAACAATGTCAAGCAGATTCATTAAAGGTCCTAAAATTATTGGTTGAAAATAGGCAAAAAGTACTTAAGGAAAAAATTGCAATTCTGTACTGCAACAGGTTAAATATCTGGGAAGAGTTTTGCATGACACCAGCCATAAGCTGTCTACTTCACATGTTAATGTTGTTCGGAAAGCTCCCAAACTGCAAACCGTTGGCCAAATGTTGTCATTCCTAGGAATGGTAGGCTACAGCCGACAATGGATAGTAGATTTTGCTCTAAAAGTGTCTCTGTCCATGCACTGATAAAAGCAGCAGATCAAATGAAAGCATCCTTGGCTTGGACAACAGAAGCAGTAGCAGCCTTAGAAAGATTAAATAAAATAAAATGGTAAGCCATTTTATTTGTATGTGTCAGAAAAACGTGGATTTGCTAATGCTGTTCTAACTCAACAACAGGGTCCAAGTAAACAGCCAGTTGCATACTTTAGCACGTCATTGGATAACATAGTGAAGGGCATGCCACCTTGTTATCATGGGCTAGCAGCAGCTGCATTTGCTTACCAGAAAGCTTCAAGTATTACAATATGTCAACTCACACACTGTATGCATTATTGACCAGTCCAACATTTGTAATCACTCATACACGGAAAACTGGTTATGATGTAATCTTCTCCAGAATTAACCATTCAGAGATGTCAGACCCCATTGGAAGGTGAACGACACGATTGTCAATTAACATCACTTACATGAAAGCGTGACAGGATTCAGAAAACCAGCCACTACCGCATTCTGAGTTAACCTTTTTTGTAGACGGCTCCTGTTTTAGGGGTCCAGACGGTAATTTGGCAGGTAATTGTATGCTTGTATGCTTAAGGAGTGCGTCATTACTTTGGCCCCACATGGGCACAGAGGGGGCTTTTAAGGGCAGACGGCACACCTGTCACACATGGTATGGCTATCACTGAGTTATTACATGCTATTACACTAGCAGCTAAACTTCTCATAGTCAAATGTCCGGCACACAAAACAGACGGCTCGTTCGTAACTAGTGGTAACACTGCAGCGGATGAGGCAGCCAAGTTAGCAGCTTTAGGCCACAGCAACATTTTGCTAGTCATGGACTCTGAGGATGATACCGCCCCGGAAGCGGATTTGACCTCGTTAGTGGCGGCGCAAAATTCGGAGTGGTTAAAAATGCTGCTTATGTGTGCTATTACTTTTCATGCTGATAAGTATTATAGTTTTTATATAGATTTTTAAATGTATTTTTCACGGACTTCAGACTGCTAGTGTGTGTGTGTGTGTGTGTGTGTGTGTGTGTGTGTGTGAGACGTCAGCTAGAGTGAGGGATGAGGGTTTTTTTTGGTTATCTGTAGATATGTAAAACATTACTCCACTGATCTCAGTAGTATTATAAGCTGCAGTTTAGCTTCTTGGTAGAAGCCGTAAACATTCCTCTGTAGATGCTGTAAACAAGCATGTAAAACATTACTCCACTGATCTCAATAGTGTTATAAGTTACAGTTTAGCTTATTTGGTAGAGCGCCCGATAATACGATAATAGACATATTTGAACTGTGACTTTAGTTTGTATATTATTTGAGAATGTCTTGCAATAGTTTAAGCATATTTAGCGTGTATATCGTATATTGTGTATTTGATGGTGGCTAGTGGTAATGCATGTAAAGTATTAGTACCACTGATCTCAATGACTTTACAAGTGGCAGTTTAGCTTATTTGGTAGAGCGTCTGCCTCACATGCTGGAGACCTGGGTTCGAGACCTGCTCGGAGTTGTACTTATATATTATTTCAAGTTCTCGCAACAGTTTATATATTTATATATATATACAGTGAAACCTTGACTTACGAGTGACTCAACTTACGAGTTTTCCAAGATACGAGCCGTCGCTCGCTCAATTTTTTGCTTTAAGATATGAGCCGAGATCTGAGTTACGAGCGAGCGAGCTTACGCAATTAATTGTAGCATTAAGTGTGTAGTGAGTAAGTTAAATTAAGCGATAGAGCACGAAATGAAAAACGCCACCCTCCTCCTCCAATCTCCTCCACCTCCACCATCATCTTCGTCTGATCTTCAACGTAAATACACTTAATAAAACCAGTTTATTTCTTTACATTCTCTTTTATTATGTATTATTATTGTTTTATACATTATTTGTTATTTATAAAGTACATTTTTCTTATTTAAAAAACACGTAACAAAAAAATTGGTGTGAAAAAAAATATTGGTTTATTTTATATGGATTTTAAATGTATTTTTCAAGGACTTCAGACCGCTACCGTGTGTGTGTGTGTGTGTGTGTGTGTGTGTGTGTGTGTGTGTGTGTGTGTGTGTGACATCAGCTAGAGTGAGGGAAGAGGTGTTTTTTAAGGACACATCATCTTTAAACTGTTCCTACAGCTTGAATTCTTACTCTACAGCCACATAAACTACCTTAAACTTTTTAAACTGTGACTTTAGCTTTTAAATATTATTTGAGCATGTCTTGCAATAGTTTAAGCAACATATTCGCAATCACACTCGCATTTTCTCCTGGAAATGCAACATTGCAACATTGCTTACGCAATCACACTCTTGTTATCGTCACTATTTGTTATTATTATTATTATTATTATTATTATTATTATTATTATTCCGGTTCCTGGACTCGCTACTAGTCCTAAACAGTAATAGCTAAAATTATGGTTCCATCGCTAAAATGTTGGTTATGTTCTGCTTAAGTGTGCTATTACTTTTCATGCTGATAAGTATTGTAGTTTATTTTATATTAATTTTAAATGCATTTTTTACGGACTGCACTTCCTGGTTTCCGCACGGACACTTAAGGAGCGCGCTCACAATTCGGTTTTTCTCAGCAGTTGCCGTAAACAAGCATGTAAAACGTTACTAGTCCTAAACGGTAATAGCTAGAAACATGGTTCCAAGGCTAAAATGTTGCCCATGTTATGCTTATGTGTGCTATTACTTTTCATGCTGATAAGTATTGTAGTTTATTTTATATTAATTTGTACATGCATTTTTCACAGACTTCAATTCCTGGTTTCTGTACAGTTCGGTCTTTCTCTGAGATTTTCAGTAGGTGCCGTAAACGAGCATCTGTAGATGTCGTAAACAAGCACGTAAAAGGTTACTAGTCCTAAACGGTAATGGCTAGAAACATGGTTCCAACGCTACAGTGCTGCTTAGGTGTGCTATTACTTTGCATGCTGATAAGTATTATAGTTTTTATATAGATTTTTAAATGTATTTTTCACGGACTTCAGACTGCTAGTGTGTGTGTGTGTGTGTGTGTGTGTGTGTGTGTGTGTGTGAGACGTCAGCTAGAGTGAGGGATGAGGGTTTTTTTTGGTTATCTGTAGATATGTAAAACATTACTCCACTGATCTCAGTAGTATTATAAGTTACAGTTTAGCTTATTTGGTAGAGCGCCCGATAATACGATAATAGACATATTTTAACTGTGACTTTAGTTTGTATATATTATTTGAGAATGTATTGCAATAGTTTAAGCATGTATAGCTTTTATATTTGTAACGGAGTGTAGTGCTACGTGCTGTGATGTAAACCTCATCTTAATAAGTTTACTTGCCAGTGAAAGCTTTCATCGCTTGTAGTACATTGTTAGTGCACCCGCCTCCCATGCGCGAGACCCGCTCAGAGTTGTCTTTATATATTATTTCAGAATTTCTTGCAATAGTTTAAGCAACATATCGCGTAAACGGTAATAGCAAGAAAAATGTTTCCAATGCTAAAATGCTGCTTATGTGTGCTATTACTTTTCATGCTGATAAGTATTATAGTTTATTTTAGATGGATTTTTAAATGGATTCCCGGACTTCAGACCGCTACTGTGTGTGTGTGTGTGTGTGTGTGTGTGTGTGTGTGTGTGATGTCAGCTAGAGTGTGGGAGGAGGGTTTTTTTTTTTTAATTATTTGAGCATGTCTTGCAATAGTTTAAGCAACATATTCGCAATCACACTCGCATTTTCTTCTGGAAATGCAACATTCTAGTTATTTTTATTATTATTCCGCTTACTAATAACGCTACTAGTCTTAAACGATAATAGCTAAAAACATGGTTCCAATGCTAAAATGTGCCACATGTTTATCTTTAGTGTTCTATTACTTTTCATGCTGATACGTTTTGTAGTTTATTTTATATTAATTTGTAAATCTATTTTCACGGACTTTACTTCCTGGTTTCCGTACGGACATTTAAGGCGAGCGCACACAGTTCAGTTTGTCTCGGTGGCTATCGGTAGTTTCCGTATGTGACGTCGGCTGGAGTGAGTGAAGAGGTTTCGGGCTTCGTACAGACATGTAAGCATGGTCAGCCAGCCAATCAAAGCTCACCCGGGAAATTGGGGAAATCTTTTTCGGCCAATCACATCGGCCCGTTACATCCGTTACATGTTTCTTCCCCAATCCCTGCGCTGAAAAGATGGACAGACAATGACGGCCACGCCCGTCCGAGCCAATCGAATCTCTCGCAATTTGATCATTCTCCGCTAATCGCGTTCGTTCGCGCCGATGGGCCCGCCCACGGAAACGGATGAATCCGCCAATCAAATCGCGCACGCACAGTGACGTGTCATTCAAGTTACGTGTTTTCACCTGCAGTGTGTGTTTTCGTATATCGTGTATTTACCTGTTTATTTTAATAACTTTTGGAGTATTATAATCATGTGCTGTGATTAACCTTAATTTTTAGGAGGATTTGGAACATTATACCGCCCCAGGTAAGAGCTGTTTTTTGTTTAAATCCATGCCTCGATGTGTATCATGTATTGATATGCGTTATAAGTATACAAAAAATTATTCATCATAGTGTACTGGTATTATTCACCATAGTGTACTGGTATTATTCATCATAGTGTACTGGTATTATTCATCATAGTGTATTATTATTATAGTGTACTGGTATTATTCATCATAGTGTACTGGTATTATTCATCATAGTGTATTATTATTATAGTGTGCATTATTATGTACAATTTATAATATAAGAGGGCTGGAAATTGTACGGAATTGCATGTTGTTCGTTTTTATTTATTTAATTATGATATTATTCAACTCAACATGCTGAATTTAACTTTCACAGATTTTCAACTACTAAAGCCTCAAAACTCAAAAGGCCATGGCAGTTTTCCAGTACAAGTGTGTGTCCCTCTGCAGCTGGGGACAGACCTGCTCCTCACCAGAGGGTATGTATAGAAAAGACAAAGCCATACCGTGTTATCTTTAGGTTTTGTGCCAACTGACAGTAGTTTTTTTTTTATGTTACAGATAAGTAAATGTCCAGTGCAGGCCTGTGGACACATGACTTTTTTCAGATTCTCCCACTCAAGTTATTGAGGAGAATTTGGTATGTAAATATCTCAGTATATTACATCTGAAATATCTCACCTAAACTCTTTACCCACTGCTTAAATTTTACTGCCATATATGTAGACTGTTAATGTATATTTTTTTCATCATGTTTTACGCATACTGGCGCAAACTGGTGCTGTTTCCATCGAGCCCAGCACTTTTATCAAGCATGGTCCCCACACCGAACCCACATTCGGACCCTGGACATGGACCCTGGAGCCTCAGCAACCAGCACTCCCCAGCCCAGCAGCGCTCCACCCTACTTGATGGTCCATCAACCAAGCCGTGTTCCTCCAACAGCATTTCAACCACCTGTGCCACGTCAACCACGTGCATACATTAGGTGAAGGCCGACACTTGCAGAAAGTGTGGTCGTTCTAGGACATCAGCAACTGGACATAGCCAAGACAAGGCCAGAATTTATTGTCCAGTGACAGAGATGATGACAGAACAACAGTTGCTCAAAAAAATAAAGAAAATATAGATATGTTGCATATAGCACTTGTATTCTTACAAAGTTACATGTATTTTATATTTAAATATTTGATGTTTAAATAGTATTTTTCTGTTTTGTTTATCGTTTAATATATTGCTATTTTATAATTTGTCACTTGTATTTATTATTAGGGTACATGTATTAAATAATTTATTATTTAAATTGTATTTGCACATTATTCAACTGCTGCTATACGTACTGTATTGTCTCTTTGCACTGTGTTTTGTCTTGCACTGTTTGCACCAAGTTGCACACGATGTACTTTATGAAGCTAGGACAGCTTACTTTCCGTCCTTAGCTCTGTGTTTTGTAATTATGTTATGTTGTTTATGTAGCACCAGGGTCCTGGAGAAACATGGTCTCATTTCACTGTGTACTGCATCAGCTATATGTGGTCAAAAGGACAATAAAAGATTCTTGACCTGACTTGAATGTATTCTTTGTTTTATCATTATAAGTTTATTTAGGTGTGTGCTTCAACATATATATTTAATAATATAAATATTGGTAGGTTTTTGTTTTAATTAAAAAAATTACAAAACAGGTGCATATAAATCACATGTGGCACTCTGTTTCTCCTTTGCTTTCTTTCTTTTCTTCTCTCTTCTCTCTTTTCTTCCTTCCCCTCCTTCCCCATTTTTTTCCTTTCTTCCCCACCCGAAGCAGACTATTGAACTTTGGCGCAGCTAGTAGAGCGGTGGACTGTAGATGCTTACAAATGAACATCCTTAGGTTGCCGTTTCAAATCCAGCTCGAAGGATGGCGTTTACCAGCCTCCGGGAAGCACGCCGTTTGTGTGCTGCCGCTAGCTCTGGCCGGGCGCAAAAAAAGAGCTTGCTTCCCTGACTGGGAATCGACCCTGGGCCGCCCCAGCGAGCTCGCCGAATCCTAGCCATTAGACCACCAGGGAGACACAGACAGGTTTGTGGGCCCCGTGCGGCTGGGTGCAGCACCCAGGATTGGCCTCTAGTGGCGATTTACGGCAATTCTGGATGAGTTACACCCGAGGAAACAGCAGTTTAAACAAATTCGCTTTAAGATCAACAGACTGTCTCAAAAGACTTAAAAGAGGTCTCAGCTGCAGGGTCACCAGTTTGCAGTCTGTCCAGAGTCCCCGTGCGTGTACACCTGGTGTTCTCCAGTTTCCTCTCATCTCCAAAAGACACGCCAGTAGGTGGATCGGCTGAAACAAATTGCTATTGGGTATGAGTGAGTGCGTGAATGTGTTTGCACAGTGCCCTGTGATGAGCTGGCGAGCCATGCAGGGTGTACTGCTCACCGATCAGGTCTAGACAAGAGCAGGTATCTCTGTCCTATGGAAAAGCTTTGACGTGCAGCGATGCACACAAATGTTCACATCTGACCGTTTTGGCCCATCGCTTTTGAGGTGCCTGGTGGACAGAGTGAAACCCTGCGCATTAGGTCCTCTCTGTATTTACTTAGTTTAAGTCAACGCACCGGCGAGGGCGGCCACGCGTAGAAACCTGAGATTGCAAACGGGATTGTAAAGTTTGTCGGTGAAGAAGGGTCCAACATCGACAAGCACGTTCATAGGCCCCAGTAAATCTGGCCTAGCGCCCCTGAAACCGCTGCGCTACGTGTCTCGTAACAGACAAAATCGCCAGGGGTCCCGTTTGCCAGGTCACTGCCAAAAGGCGGCCCTGAGCCCTCCCTTCGATAGCTCAGCTGGTAGAGCGGAGGACTGTAGGTGCTTACAAATGGACATCCTTAGGTCGCCGGTTCAAATCCGGCTCGAAGGACGGCTTTTACCAGCCTCTGGGAAGCGCGCCGTTTCAGTGCATCGGCTTCTTGCGGCCGCTAGCTCTGGCCGGGCGCAAAAAGAGCTCGTTTCCCTGACCGGGAATTGAACCCGGGCCGCGGCGGTGAGAGCGCCGAATCCCAGCCACTAGACCACCAGGGAGACATGGACAGGCGTGTGGGCCTCGTGCGGCTGGGCGCAGCACCCAGGATTGGCCTCTAGTGCCGGTTTACGCCAATTCCGGATGAGTTACACCTGAGGAAACAGCAGTTTAAACAAATTCACTTTAAGATCAACAGAATGTCTGCACAGACTGTCTCAAAAGACTTAAAAGAGGTCCCACCTCTCAGCTGCAGGGTCACAAGTTTGCAGTCTGTCCGGAGTCCCCGTGTGTGTACACCCGGTGTTCTCCGGTTTCCTCTCACCTCCAAAAGACATGCCAGTAGGTGGATCAGCTGAAACAAATTGCTATTAGGTATGAGCGAGTGCGTGAATGTGTTTTCACAGTGATGAGCTGGCGAGCCATACGGGGTGTACTGCTCACCGATCAGGTCTAGACAAGAACAGGTATTTCTGTCCTATGGAAAAGCTTTGACATGCAGCGAAGCACACAAACGTTCACATCTGAAGGTTTTGGCCCATCACTTTTGAGGCTCCTGGTGGACAGCGTGAAACCCTGTGATAGATAGATAGATAGATAGATAGATAGATAGATAGATAGATAGATAGATAGATAGATAGATAGACAGACAGACAGACAGACAGACAGACAGACAGACAGACAGACAGATAGATAGATAGATAGATAGATAGATAGATAGATAGATAGATAGATAGATAGACAGATAGACAGATTCAACTTCATTGTCATTGCAGAGTGCAGGTACATAGCAATGAAATGCTGTTTAGCATCTACCAGAAGTGCAAATAGTAGAAATTCTGCCAATGAACAGGTGCAGATAAATATGTAAATATGTACATCGATAAATAAGGCTATGTCAGAGTGTGCATAGAGAAGTATGTGCAAGTAATATTTACAGTAGATAAAGTGACAGGTGTAATTATAATTGTGCTAAAAATGTGTGCATTATGTAAAATGTATGTACAACAGTAACAGATAATATACATATATTATATAGTATGTATAAATATAGTATATGTAAATGTATATAAATAGATAGACAAATAGATAATACTAGGTGTAATCTATGAAATGGACAATATGTACAATAATTATATTACACACTGAGAAAAAATTATATTATAATAGAATGTACAACAGAATGTTTAACAGTGAAAAATATTATATTAACAGAATGTACAGAGTGGAGCAGAACTGTAAAGTGGTAAGTGTAGAAAGACATGAGTGTCCTAGCGGTGTAGTGTAGAGTTCAGTAGATTTATGGCTGAAGGAAAAAAACTGGCCCTAAACCTACTGGTTCTGGTGAGGATGGACCTGTATCTCCTCCTGGATGGAAGGTTGAACAGTTTGTGACTTGGGTGGGAGGAGTCTTTGATTATTTTGTGTGTTCTGCGCAGACATCTACTGTGGTGAAGAGACCCAATGGCAGGTAGTTGGGTGCCGATGATGTGTTGGGCGGTTTTCACAACCCTTTGCAGAGATTTCTTTTCACACATCGTGGCGCTGCCATGCCACACTGTGATGCAGCTCGTCAAGATGCTCTCAATGATGCAGGGGTAAAAGTTGGTCAGGATCTTGGGGGATAGGTGAACTTTCTTCAGTCTCCTTAGGAAGTAAAGACCCTATTGTGCCTTCCGAAACAGAGTTGAGGTGTTCAGATGCCAGGACAGATCCTCAGAGATGTGGACACCCAGGAACTTAAAGCTGGAGACACGCTCTACTTCAGACCCATTGATGTAAATAGGGGAGTGTCTGCTGCTGTTAGATATCCGGAAGGTCTGGAGAAAGTGCAGGCCACTCCATTTGAGGTACCCCAGCCTCCAGCAGCTGTTCCCTAATGATGCGACCTCGATGAGCTGTAGGATTGTCGTCCATGATGAAGAAATTAGGCCTGTATTGTTCGTGCAGGGGCACAATGACTGGATTAATGATGTTATTCAGGTAGTACTGGCTTGTCACTGTACTATTCACAAGATGTAGGGAGGTTCTGTATTGAGTAGACACACCTGCCCAGACTGTAACACCACCACAGCAGTGGCTGATGCATAGCGCTCTCCTTGACGTCTCCAACATCGTTGGCAGCCATCATTTCTGCTCAACGTGAATTGACTTTCATCAGAGAACAGCACTGAGGTCCACTGGTCCCTTGTCCAGCGTAAATGCTCCCTGGCCCGACGCCTGTGCCTGGTGGTGTGGTCAGGTACCCTTGCAGGTCGTCTAGCATGCAGACCACATTGATGTAAACGGTTTCAAATGGTCTGACATGACACTTGGGTGCCTCTTACCTCCCTTAAATGTGCCTGGAGTTGAGTGGCATTCATCATCCGGTTCCGCAGGGCACTGTTCACAATGAAGCGGTCATCAACGTGGGATGTGGACAAAGGACGTCCACTTCTATGCCTTTCTGTGATTCTTCCAGTCTCTCTGTATCTCTGTTGCAACCTGCTGATGACACTCTGTGACACTCTAAGCTCAGTGGCCACTTCCCTCTGAGAACATCCTGTTTGAAGCCTCGCAATGGCGAGGTACTGTTGGTCAATTGTTAGGTGTGGTCTTGGTCTCATGATGTCAAAATGTAAACAGCATGATGAAGAGGACTGTTTAAATACCAATTCTAATTGAACCAGAAAATGGTCAAAATATTGGTCAATTCATGGATCAAACACCAGTTGTGAATTTTGCCGTTAAGCACCTTGTTAGAAAACAGCAAGTTATGCAAAAAGTACTGAAACACTGAACAGTTGGACATGTGCATTCAAAAGTGTAGAGAAGGTCAAATTAAGTTCACCTGTAAAGGTTATAGTGCATTTTAGGTGCATCCTGAAATTTCACCCGAAAGCCAAATATCCTTAACTTTTTTTTAAATTTATATTATTAAATCTATATTTAATAATATAAATATTGATAGTTTTTCGTTTATAGATTTCTATACTTTGTTAGTATTTTATAATAATTTATCACTTATGTATATTGTTATGGTGTGTGTCTTGGGCTGTATTATTCTTATCTTTGAAAAAAAAAGACAATATTTCTAACAGTAGGTCGTACTGAGAAGCCATATTTTGCAGATAATTAAATAATCAAAGTCAACTAACTACACAGGACTTAGAACTTGACTCATTTTGACAGCAGGACTGTTTCTGTAGACTAACAGTTGCCATTTCAAAACAGAATGCAATATTTAATCCTTGTCTGAGTTGGGATTCAAGCCGGGTCGCTGTGGATGGGAGGGGGACTTGAATTTTTACTGATTTTTTTTGTAAAAAAGCACATTTTTAAATAAAAATGTACAAAACAGGCGTATATAAATCACACGTGGCATTCTGTCTCTCTTTTGTTTTCTTCCTCTTTCTTTTCTTCTCTTTTTTTCTCTTTTTCTCTCTTTCCCCTTCTTCCCCATTTTTTTCCTTTCTTCCCCACCCGAAACAGACTATTGTTCCCCAGCTTCAAGCTACTAATGCTACAATTAGTCTGTTTCTTCACAAATTAACTAGCTAACTAACTCACAGGTTTATTAACGTTTAAGCATTAGAAAGATAGGAGAGGAAAACTTACAAGGTCTCTCTCTCTCTCTCTCTCTCTCTCTCTTTCTCTCTACCTATCTACTAATTAATAAACTTGGCCATTTTAATGTTGTAGATTTAACAGAAAATATTAATTGTAATTGAACTTACATGAAACTCATTTATTGCAGAACCTGTGGATTTGCAGGGAGAATCATCAGATACTCCCTCAGTCCTCCAGGTAGGTGTCAGTAAAATATTTCAACTACATTTGAAACGTGTAGGCTGCTTTTGTCTAAGGGTGTGTGTGTGTGTGTGTGTGTGTGTGTGTGTGTGTGTGTGTGTGCGTTAAGGTTGTTGAGCCAATCCTGCCGCTGCTGCCCACAGAAACTCACTCCACATCTTCAGCTGTTGTTCTGGTAACCAAACCTGTCATTTATTTACTAAATCTGATCGCTCGGTTTTACAAGTGACAGAATGTTTGAAAGTGTTAGTGTGAAACTGCTATGATAAAAAGCACTAATGATCTTCATGTTCTACTTTTCACAGCCCCTCAGTGCTGGTGAGCTAAACAGCACCTGCTGTAATGTTGACTACAACACTGCAGACTCCTCCATCTCCCAGTCTGGGGTATTGTACAGTGCTGTAGCTGAGATACAAACACACACACATCCTTCTTTACAAGTTCTAATGTTTAGTTTTGTTTCTTTATTTCTAGCAAGTGGACCTTAGGAGAGACATCCTCAGGTTTATAAGGAGTCCAGAGAGTCGTCTCTGCTGGCATGAAACTGCACACTGCTGGACGCTCGAGGTAATCACAGTATTTCTTACTCTCATGAAGAGGTTCCACTTTAACAATTATTAAAAGAGAACTTAAATGAAATGCGGTTGTAGATCTTGAGTTTCATCTAATTGTCGTTTGCAGGGATTCCCTTACCATAACAACTGTGAGGACGGTTTCCCTGGCATTCAGGTAAGGGGTTCAGGTAAGGGGCAGTTACTAATTGTGTTTGTGTGTTTTAAGGTCGTTGAGCCAAACCTTCAGCTGCTGCCAAAAGAACATGACCAGGAATCTTCACCCATCCTTCTGGTAACCAAACCTTTCATTTATTTACTAAAGCTGATCACTGGATTTCACAGGGTTGTTTTGATTGTAAAGAAAGCGAGAGAATGTTACTTGTGTTATTATAAAATCGCTGTGATAGGAAGCAGTTATGTTCATCATGCTCTTCATTTCACAGACGCTCGATGCTGGTGAGCTGATCAGCGCCTGGCAAAATATCCAGTTCCTCTCTGCACGCACCTTTACCTTCCTGTCTGGGGTATTCTACAGTGCTACAGCTGAGATACAAGCACACACATCCTTCTTTACAAGTTCTAATGTTTAGTTTGGTTTCTCTATTTCTAGGCAGTGGACGTTAAGGGATACTTCCTCGGGATGATAAGGGGTCCTGAGAGTCGTTTTTGCTGGTTTAAAACCACCAAGACGCGCTACTTCGACCAGCTGGTAATCACCATCGTTGTTACTCTGATGAAGAGAATTGATATTAATGATTATTAGATGAACACTTTTGTGAAGTAGATCTTGAGTTTCAGCTAATTGTCATTTGCAGGGATTCCCTTATCGGACCATCATCGAGGACCAGTTCACTGCCATACAGGTGCGGGATTATCTTTTGTGGCATCACAAAACTTTTGTTAGTTGCAGTGACTAATTGTGTTCACTTCAAATTGTTCTCTTAAGGCTGAATATGGGAAGGTTACAGAGCTCATTTCAATTTCATGAAGTCTGTATTGTAGATAGTAACTCTTGAAATTTTGTAAACATATGGGTCTAGAATGTTAATTTTTCTTTCTTTTTTTAAAATTTAACAGCGAACCTTGGTGTCCTGCACGTTCCTGCATGTGGCTAAAGATGGTCAGGTGAACATCTCCACCTGGGAGCAGGAGCAGGTTGACTCTCCCCACAGTGATTCAGAGGAACAGTACAACTCTGAGGTAATTCTGTGTTTCAGACCGGATGTGTATCTACATATGCTGCTATTCCCCTGAATGGGAGGCTGTAACATTTACTGTGTGAGTTTTAATGATTTATTGCTAATGTGTCTTTCAGGAGAGTGAGGAGAGCCTTAGCCAGGAGGAGATGGAGGTGCCCTTTACTTGGTACGATTATCTTCATAGTTTAATGGTATGAAGGTGTAATGTATGTTTAATACACTAAGCATGTAAATCTTTTGTTTCTTAGGGACCATCTTACAGAGAGAGGGGTAACTGATATGTGATCCATGAGGTGTTTGCTGTGAGTAAAACCTTTGTTTAGCTGCTGTTTTTACTCAGGTAAAGTCCACTCTGCTTTAATTTTCTATTGTGTGCTGTCTTATATTCAGATTCATCTTACCTGCATCGACAATCAGAACTTCTTGTTCGTTATGGGGAAGAAGATTGTGATGCGTCTGTCAGCAGTTAACAACCAGGTGACTTCAGAATGATGATAGACTGTTTCCTTGTGCAACATACTTTCAGTTACTGGGCTTGAAAATGATGCAGTTGTTAAATAAATGTGGTAATGAGTAATTAAGGAATAATAATTAAAATAACAAGCATCAAAAGCTAATTTTATAACAATCACAGCCTTAGAATAACCCTAGGGCTCTGGGATATGAAGTAGTTGGACATTTGATCCATGTAATACATCATCTGTGTATCTTTAGTAAAGTACTGGACATGCTGAGGCTTACATACTGCTTCATTTTAGGGTTTAAAATGAGTTTCCACGTTGAAAACTATAGCCAAAGTGATTATTTTGTTTGTTTGTTTTAACAGGATGCAGGTCGTGTACAGCTGGCCTACGAGGCTCTGATTCATTTCCTGAAGACTCCTTCTTATCAGGACTCGATTGCAGCAGAGCTCTCCAGGTCCTATGTAAGCTTATAAATGCTTGCGTAACATGACTAATGTTTAAATCTAAAAGATTTTGATGTGATTGAAAACAGGACTCCATTATGTAAAGCTAATTTCTTTTTGGAACTTTTCTTTTCTGTGCAGGTCCACCACTACAACTTCGTGGACATCTTTTTCGAGCTGCTTCTATTCGGCTACTTCACAAACAGCTCAATACCTGAGACAGTAAGAGTCTTATCAGGAGATTTAAAAGCCATGCTTGAATGTAGTTTCAGAACCTGGTTTATTTCATCTCATTTTATTTTTCCATATTGTTAACCCTGATATGACATGGTATTAATGGAGCTTGTTGTCTTTCTTTCCTAAAGCTTAAGGGAGGATTCTTGGAGCGCATGTTTGCACTCACCAGCATGTGGGAGGTAGACATGTGGAAGCCTGCAGCAAGGACCTACTTTAAAATGCTTATTGTAAGTGTCTAATATCTTCTGATGCTGTGATTCTCAGTATTGTATCCTAAACTCAGTGACACTGTGTTGGATTATGATAGTGATGATGTAATTTGTCTATAGGACCAGCTTACAGATCTTGCTGAAATGCTGTTTACTCAGCCCCCGGAGTTCTACCAAGACCCAGCAGCCTTATCCAGCAAACTGAGACCTTTCCTCAGACAATGTGTCCAGAAGATGATGGACATTGTGTGGAAGCTCTGAGCAATGTCCTTCCTTCTCCCCAATTCCTCTTTTCTTCCTCTGTTCCATTTCTTTTCCCTCACTTCTTTTCTATACATTGTTCAAGCTCCCCACACGTAAGTAGAAATTAATTTTATTCTTATTTTTGATTAACTTAATATTAAAGTATTTTCTTTTCTTCTCTACAGGTCTGTACAGTAAACCCAGCACCCAAGGAGTAGTTTTAATATCCCTCATCCCTCATAGAGTGTCCCTTATCAATCTATCCCTCTACCCCTGTCTTTTTAGATAACAGTAAATAGTAATTAGTATAAATAGTAGCTGCAAATAATATTGTTGTAAATAAACTTATAGTTGTATAATGTTTATATAGTTTACTTTAATAAATGTTTTCATTTGCTCCTATTACCGTCTCATTCTGATTATTTTTAGTCATCAGTATGTCTGTATAATTTTCCTTTAAAAAGCAACACAACACTAAATGAACTTTTCACTTATATACAAATCTTTTTTAAAGAACTTCAGAAACTTTAAGGTTTACTAAAATGTGAAAAATGACAAATAACCAAACAAAATTCAGATATTTGTAGTCTTGGAAAGTTTGTTTTCAAAACATTTTGGGAATTGCACATTTATATTTAAGCATCCAGAGCACAGTTGTGTATAAAAAGTCTGAAATCTTTAGATAAAAATCTGAAAATCTAAATTGTAGAGGACTAAAAATGTGGATTTACAGTTTACACCAAATCACACCACTGTAGCACATCATTTATAATGCAGTTACTCTGAACTCTCAAGGTTACTCTTTAAGAAGAAATAGTTTATAATATCAGTAGTCTTTAAGGTGTTTTCCAAAATAAATAAATAAATAAAAATCCTGTTCACAAAAATCAAGGTTGGTTAGATTTTTAATATTAGTTAACATTAATAAAGCATGAGCTTCAGCATAATTAAACTGCACTTGATTTTTTAACAAAGTACATTAACACATGATTTAACTGACATTTATTGAAATGTTAATGAAATACACCTTCAGTGACTAATGTTTTATTCAACGACTAAAACAAGTCCTCATAAATTAGGGTATATTAAATACAGCATGTTGCTTAATGTTGATAAATGACTGAACTTTGGTCTCCACCTCAGTTCTGAATTTTACTAACAATGTGCATTAAAAGAAAACACACAAACTAATACTAGTCTTTGTTAGCATTGCTTATGGTGTATATTAATAGTGACATACATGGTTTGTTTATGTAAACTAATGTTAAATAATATCATTTAAGGGGACCATAAGGTAAAGCATTATTGACTGAGACATTTCCCATATGAGTAACATAGTTATTCTACCATAATTTAAATCATATCTAAGGCTGGGTTTGATTAGGAGTGGGATTATTAGATAGATGAATTCAGACCCTCGGTGTGAAACATCACCCCTGGACACAGGTGAACACAGCGTCCCTCATTTATTCAAGTGTAGGGTCGCTTGAGTTCAGACACCATTAGTCAGGTGTGACAGCATTAATCATACTGCAGAATTACTCTTCACTAAACAGCTTACGAGACAGATACCCCCTGCTGAAGAAATCTGTTTGCTTCACTTTTGTTCAGTCTGAATTCTTCAAATCTGTATTTGGCATACATTTCTTAAACCTGTTGTATTTTGCTAACATTTTAGGTCAAAAATTAAATAACTTCATGCTCAAGGGCAGTGAATAAAAAATATGATAAATAAAGACAAATAAAGGTACTTGTGCACTGGAAGATCCCAGACCCAGATAAATTATCTCCTCTTGAAATCCATCTGTTTTAGTCCAGTATTTTCCCAGACCACTGCAACTATTACTACATAATAAAACACCAGCTGCAAACAAGTGGAGTATATTTTACAGCACCTATCAGTACACGTTATTTTATAGTGGGTTGATTAGCCTCTCACTAATTTTGGTCACTGTTCAAAATCATGTTTTTTTCTTGGGCTTATGACCCAGGGACAGGTTTGCAGAAAATTACATACTTGTTTAGGACGTCTAGAAAGCAGCCATAATTTTTTTCTAATACCTAAACCACAAAGCACTAACTGGTATAAACAGGTATAAATAAGCACTAACCAGTATAAACCGGTATAAGACAGTATAAACCAGCACTAACTGGTATAAACCAGTATAAACCAGCACTAACTGGTATAAACCAGTATAAACCAGCACTAACCAGCACTAACTGGTATAAACCAGTATAAACCAGCACTAACTGGTATAAACCAGTATAAACCAGCTCTAACCAGCACTAACTGGTATAAACCAGTATAAACCAGCACTAACTGGTATAAACCAGTATAAACCAGCTCTAACCAGCACTAACTGGTATAAACCAGTATAAACCAGCACTAACCAGTATAAACCAATATAAACCAGCACTAACTATAACTATAAATAACTTATTCTATACCGTTTTGCCAGATCTAAAGGGCAGAAATATGAGGTGTGTCTGGGTTTATTTGATGTCCAGAGAATGCACTCATGGAAGATCATGTCTGATTATTTTTTAAGGCTTCATACAGAATCTATTCAGCTTCTGTTTCTGTTGACATGTGAGTCAGAATATAAAACACTCTTACAGCTGACAAGTGCATGAATTCTACACACTGTCTCAACACAGTAGTTTATAAAAGTTTAGGTCACAACAGAAGATGATCTTTACCTATTCATATTGTAAATACTGAGCTTTATGTAACTACAGTGATTGGTACAAGCCTCTGAAATGTTCCAGGGTTCCATTAAATATCTACACCAATACGAAGGTCATTGGAAATACCAAGATTGTGTGCACGTGTGCATGTGTACGCATGTTTGTCTAGACATGCTGGATGGGAGAGTATGTGATGATAGGATGATATATTTTAGTTTGTAGTGTTTCAGTTAGAACTCCATCACCATATCACACAAAAATAATAATAAACATAATTTATTTAGAGTAAGCACTCTGTGTGCTGCCATTGTCCAGTAAAAAGTCCATTATGATTAACTCATGTTAATAATAAGAATATGAACAATAAAATAATTACAACACAGGACAGCTGTTCTAACTGTTAGATAAGCTTTATTTCAACTCCACTGATCAAAATGTTTGCTTACAGTTGCCTTTTAGTCCTACTGCCAACACGATTTTTCCATTTTCAGACAGTTCACATTTATCTATGACAAGAAGCAAGATATGCCACAAATGATCTAAAACCACACCATCAGACTGAGCTTTGTCCAGCAACTTCCATGTACATTAGTGTCTTAAAAATCAATTTCAGCCACAGCAGTATGTCAGAGCTTGAGATGCATTTCCTCAAAACACCTGGAATCAGTTATAAATGTTGCCTGCACAGACAAAACAAGGACATTTTAAGACACATTGAGGCCATTTCTGTCATAAATGAAAACACTTAAATTAATACACTAGCCTTCAAAATAAGGAATGTACAAAACAGAAAAGAAATATATAAAAGGTGGACACTTTATAGCCTTGCTAAGGCCATAATAAAATATATAGTGGGGTCCAAATGTCTGAGACCACTAGGAAAAATGCTTCTTTTTTGCATTTTTTTCTAATTTAATACATTCATTTGTTTTACAGATTATATTATTTGACACCAACTTGAAGTAAAATCTTTGAAATTTATGCAAGATGCCTTTCTGAGTTTCTAGCATTTAGCAAGTTGCCGTTTTTGCTTTAAATGAGTTTGTGCATTTGAGCTGCATGGACACCACAAGTTTATGCAAAACCTTACAAGCCATTTTAGATCAAATGCATCAGTGTCACTTGAACACATGCTTCAGTAAAAAAGATCAGACATGAGGAAAATCTGACCTTTAAATAGACACCTAGAAAGAGTACAGAATCTTAAAATAACTATTGTTTACTTTTTATATTTTAAAGAGGAAAAAATGCAGTTGAAGAAAAATCCCAGATTATTAATGTGGTCACAGAATTTTGAACTCCATGCATTGATTTGGTGTTTTACCCGAGTTGGTTTCTTCAAGTCTTTTGTTTTGCAGTGATTGAATGAATCTGACATTTGACAAATTCAGCCTTTCAGCCTGTGAAATGTTAAAAAAAAACCTGTGAGGGTGGACTAATGCAAATTTTGTTCGTCCAAAATTCAATTTCAATTCAATTCAATTCAATTCAATTTTATTTGTATAGCACTTTTAACAAAGAGCATTGTCTCAAAGCAGCTTTACATGAGAAATGACATAAGAAAACAACAAACATATAAACAGACAGACAGTCCTAGATGTTATCCCAAGTGAGCAAGCCTGAGGTGACTGAGGCGACTGTGGCAAGGAAAAACTCCCTTAGATGGTATGAGGAAGAAACCTTGAGAGGAACCAGACTCAAAAGGGAACCCGTCCTCATTTGGGTGACAATTGTGTGATGCAGATACAGCATGTGTATAGTGTTAAGATATAATTAACACAAAATTAAGAGATGACTAGAGCACAAGCCCCCATTTAAGAATATTGAGGATTAATAAGAGCTTAATCCTAGAAGGAAAACAATGTTTTCTACAAATAAAGTTTAAAAGCTTAGGTTTATTCTGATTCAGCTGATTTTTTTTTCAGTGGACATAATCAATACATTTATCACATTACAATTATTTATGTGAGTAATAAACCATATAAACATACTGTGATAACACTTTACATTAAGGCTCTGTTAACTTACTTTATTTACTGCATTAGTTAACATTAAAGAAATGCTTATATGAAAGCTTATACCGTCTTTATAACAGATCACCTTAGACCCTGAATCTGTTCTTGGAGCTGGATTTGATTTGTATTGTGAAATGTGAACTGACAGAAACTTCTTAACAATTACTGGTATACTTATGAAGAACAATTTACTTTCAAATAAATAACAGAACTGTAGGATGGGAATAATGAGGATTTAAGGATTTAAGGATTTTAGTGTTTTAAACCTAAGTGCCAGAATCTCTTCACAGAGCTTTAACTATGCGGTATTTCAAGATAATCACAGCCACATACAGTGTGATGAGATGAAATAATAATTCTCTTGGACTCAAGGTCTAAGACACATGTATGACATTCACAGTGCTGATGAGACATATATAAAGTGCAACAGGAATAAGAAGCATGCAGGGAGGGGCTATGGGTAACAGTGGGGGTAAGTACACACATGGGTAGAGTGTAAGTATAAGAGTATAGAGTATAAATACTGAAATCACAAAAAAGTACATTTAAAATGAAAATAAGACATTATAGAAAACACAGGGTCCAAAGTTTTAAAGTGCAGTAATGCTTGTAAAAGTAACCTGAGATGAATGAAATTTAAAGTGACACAGTGTGTAGTAAGGTGTTAAGTCAGTAGTCTGTGTTATTCCTGCTGCCACCTCTGTATGATGGCCTTCTGCCTCTTTAAACAGCTGAGCACACAGACCCTCAGCCAAATATGGCAATTCTGTAAACTTTTACATTCATCCTGAAGGAAATTTCAGAGTGCTTTAAGTGAAGGAAAGTGCAGGGACAGGCCTTGTTTTCTTTCCACATCCTCCAGCTGAAATTAATCACCAGACCTAACTTATAAACACTGATTCAGATGTTTGAAACTGAAAAGTGTTTAAAAAGAAAAGAAAAGAAAAACTATTTATTATATACAAGAAGTACAAGTATAAAAACAAATTTCATTCATGTAATTTAATTCATTTATTATTTTATTTCCTTAAGTGGTTACAGGCTGGTCTTCTTGTGAAAGTATATAAAGAGACTTAATGCTTTACTTCTATACTCTGTGGTACCTGTTAGTAAGTCTCCTGTATTAGGTCAATTCTCAATCTCACCACAGGATGGCAGTATCGGATACATTTTATATAAAACAAGGGGAAACCTAGAACTACCTGACAATCATTAGATTATATATCCAACAGTGAGATTGATTTGTTGTGAGAAAGCCTAGTGCATAAATTGATTGAAATAATAAGTTGCTGAATTTTCTTAGGAACAGCCATCTAGTTAAATTCAGTGAATGTCAGATGATGTTTGTGTGTTGCCAGGTGTGTAGTTTTCAGACCAAACGATTATTTCAGGTCTTGTGTGTGGCACATTATGTTCTATAATACTTCGGGCCAAGTAAGAATGTCACTTTTGAGAGATACAAGTTCTTCTCTGCTGACCAGACACAAGGAGTGAGTTTTGACCAGTACCTTGTGGAACTGCACACACTGAGTAAGACTTGTGAATTTGGAGATTTTAGAGGCTCTGACACAGTGTATGTAAACTTCTGGTTTCAATGGTAAGTACCTGGGTGTTCATCTCAACTATAAACTGGACTGGACAGACAATTCCACTGCACTTTACAACAAAGGTCAGAGCAGATGGTACCTGCTGAGAAGACTCAGTTCCTTTGTAGTGCAGTGGGCAGTCCTCAAGATCTTTTTTGACTCTGTGGTAGTATCTGTCATTTTTATGTTTCTTTTTCAGCTGGGGCAGTGGCAATTCTGCTGCAGACAGGAAGAGACTGGATAAAATTATAAAGATAGCTCTTTCATAGGATGCAGTCTCGACCCAGTGCAGGTGGAGGGAGAAAGGAGGATGATGGTCAGGTTCTGGAAGACTCTGATGACCCTGGGCAGCTCCTGTAGTGGTAGGCTGCTTCACCCCAAGTGTTTGAGAGAGCGGTACTGTAGGTCTTTCCTCCCTGCTGCTGTGAGACTGTACAACCAGCACTGCTCCCAGTAGCCCCTTCCACAAACTGGACAATACATTTGGGGATTTCTACTATATCATATGAGAATTGTGCAATAACAAGATTAATTTTTACACAAGATACTTTATCTTGATATTTTCTCTATTTTATAATCAGATTACAATTTATTATCATCATCATTATCATTATTATTATTATTATTATTATTATTATAAACTGAAGAAGATAAATTACTGAAATTGTATGAATGAATAGAATTATAATGAATTATTATTATTGTTATAACTTTATTACAAAATACAGTGGTAAAAAGAAAGTATAGACAAGAAATTTGCTTGATAACAGAAAACGTTTACAAAAATTGCCCCAGATTACTTGATGTCATTTCATCGATTCTCCAGCAGATGGCGCAAAGGGATTGTTGGATTTGTTTTACAATTTCTCTGACAGTTAGTGACATGCATTTATGAGTACTGTGTTCATATTTACAAAGCTCTTCACACAGTTAGAGCAACAACGGTCTATAATAAAGTGTATGTGTTAACAATAAGAACAATACAATAATAGTAATTACTTTATTATAATTATAATTAATAACGATAACAAACATAATAATAATAATAATAATAATAATGATAATAATTATCATCATCATCATCATCATCATCATCATCTGCGTGACCCCAATCCGCATCTCCGGTATTCCCACGTTGGGTCTCGAGCCGCGTGAATCTGTGCATTTTAGACGTCACGTGCGCATGCGTATTCGCTTCTTTGAATAGTTTGTGTTTAAACTGTATCCATGGTGATAACGCGTCACATCGAGCAGTTTAAAATCATAACTCGGCATTTGCTCCTTGGATACAGACAAACATCTGCTCTACAAAAACTCATCTCTTCATCTGAACAGCGCACAACTGAACATCGGAACAACTACATCAACACCACGAACAGCGACTCCCGACGAAGGACTTCATCAACACCACGAACAGCGACTCCCGACGAAGGACTTCATCAACACCACGAACAGCGACTCCCGACGAAGGACTTCTGACTCTGCGATGGATTTCCATGTAATGCTGCAAGACCTGAAGAGCTTGACCCTGGGTGAGATCGCCTGTGCTGCGGGTCTGGTCACTCTCTCCACCGGTGTGAGTTACTTCATTTCCCGCAGCCTCCGGGGAAAAAGATCTCCTCAAGGTAGGGAAGAGCTTTATCCTACCACGTGACTTTAATGTCTCACTGATTTTACAATAAATCCAGTTGAAGTTACAGTTACAGTCTAATGTTATGTAGCTCACAAGCGACCTCATCTGTTGCCGCGAATTAGCCTCATGCTAGTTATCGTGCTAGCGAACTTGGCTACTGGTTTAAATCACACAATAAAATCATTAAGCTTGGTTTAAGAATTTATTTCATTTCCACAGTGAAATATTTCCTCCATCAGAAGGTCACTTAACAACCCTGAGTACTGGTTTTACACTAAATCATGATTAGACTAGTGATTATCCAGTTAGCGCCCTAAAGGACTTGATTACAGATGTATGTTAGCTAGCTAGCGCATTTCGCTAATCATTTCATGTACACAATATCATATTGAGTATAAAGCTTGCTGAAGTCGGGTGAAGGTGTAAATAATTATACAGTATAATATTTAGATAGATTTTGGATGATGGACAGGGACAGGAGGTTTTTGAGGACTTTAATCAGTCACATGTACAGTGAATTTACACAAGCTGAATACTAATGCTGATATTTGTCTGTTTATTCACGAGTGAACTAGCTAACAAACTCACAATATTATTAACTTTTCTGCATTAAAAAGAAAGTTTTTTACTTCTCCCTTTCTCTCTGTTGTTCAGACATGTGTTCATTTAAGATTAGTACATAAAATGTGTTTTTAAATAGAAAAATCCTCATTTCCGGGTGTGGAAAACACAGGTTTAACTACACTGTTAGTAAGCCTGGATAATTAACTTGGTAGCATCATTAAGATAAATAATTTATTCATTAGAGCAAAAATAAAAATGAGTGGATGGTTAAAAAAGTATTTTAAATTAATGCTTGGCTATAAATTATAGCATATATTTAATGGTTAGCTAGTGCACTTGAAAACATGTCTACCCATTTTGAAATCTCATCACAATACAACTCATAAACTTGACTATTGGTTTATATGTACGATAGAAAATATTAGTTGTAATTGAAGTTATAATTATGAATCACATACATATAAAACTAATTTATTACAGCTCCTGTTAAAACCCCGAGAGAAACACCAAGGGCTCCTTCTGTCATGGTTGTTGAGCCGATCTCTCTGCTGCATCCCACCATACGCCGCCATGTACCTACAGCTGCTGTTCTGGTAACCAAACCTTTCATTTACTTACTAAAAGCAATCTCTGAATTTTCCAAGCAGCAGAATGTTCAGTGTGTTAGTATGAAACTGCTATGATAAAAAGCCCTTATGATCTTCATGCTTTATTCTTCACAGTTTCTCAGGACTGGTGAGCTGTACAGCGTCTGCCGAAGTGTTCCCTCCCACATTGCAGACTCCTCCCTCTCACATGTAATCACAGTATTCATTACTCTGATGAAGAGATTTGATATTAATGATTTTTAGAAGAGCATTTTAATAAAATATATCTTGAGTTTCATCTTCCCGTTATTTGCAGGAATTCTCTTATTTTGCCCACACTGAGGATGGTTTCACTGGCATTCAGGTAAGGGATTATTTATTGTGGCATTGCAAAATTGTGTTAATTGCAGTGACTAATTGTGTTTGTGTGTTAAGGATGTTGAGAGAAATCTTCAGCTGCTGCCTTATGCACATGATCCATCCAATACCTTTCTGGTAAACAAACCTTTACTCAAGCTGTTTTTACTGTAAGGAAAGTGACAGAATGTTTGATGTGTTATTATGAAACACAAACACACACATCACACACAAACACACACATCACACACAAACACACACATCACACACATCACACAAACATACACATCACACACAAACACACACACATCACACACACACATCACACACAAACACACACATCTCCTTCTTTACAAGTTCTCATTTTGTTTTTCTTTTTTGTATTTCTAGTCAGTGAACACTATTCTATCCTTCATCAGGAGGATAAGGGGCCCTGAAACTCAGCTCTGCTGGGTTTTATACAGATTTTTAACCAACGACTTAACACCTGAGCTGGTAAGAGTCTTATCAGTGCATTAAAAAGAATGCTAGATTCGTAGTTTGACAACACAATCTATTTTATTGCATTTTCTTTTCTCATATTTTAAGCCTGGCATTAACAGAGCTTGTCTTCTTTCTTTCCTAAAGTTAATGGGAGGATACTTGGACCACCTGCTGGAGTTCATCAACATGTGGGATGCAGATGAGGAGGAGCCTGAAGCAGAGAACTACTTCACAGAGCTTATTGTAAGTGTTGAATATCTTCTGACGCCACGATACACAAATTCTCACCATTGTATCTGTAAGACAGTGACATAATACTGGATTTGTGTGTGTGTGTGTAATTTGTTGATAGGGTCAGCTTACAGGCCTTATTGATGTATTCTACGCTCAGCCACAGTTACGGATCTCCTCCAGCAGCACATAGAGAAGATGATGAAGACTTTGGAGAGACTCTGAGCAATGTCCTTCCCTTACCCCCACACCTCCCCATTTCCCACCATACACACACACACAAACAATTTTTTTCACTAGTTAATTCCCTTTTAATACTTTTTTACATTTCATATTTTGTCCCTACATTGCTCAAGCTCTCCACAGGTAAGTATAAATTTATTTTGTAATTAAATTCTCACATTTTCAAATATTTTATATCGTTACTAACATTATTAACTGTCCTATTTTCATCCTCCTATTAAGCCCCCCATAAGCCCTCCTCCCTCATCCCTCTATGTAGATCTTCATCTGTAAATAGTTCAAAATCTGTAAATAGTTCAAAATCTGTAAATAGTTGCATCTTTTATTATAGTGCTTAATTAGTAATCTTTAATAAAATATTTGAATTGCATCTATTACAGCCTCCTTCCGATCATTTCTATGCATCAAAATCATTTCTATGCATCTTTTTAGCACAGACACATGAAATTCATTTCTCACTAAAATACAAATCCTTTTTAAAGAGTGTCAGAAACTTTTAATCATTCACTACAATGTGAAATGAAAATGACAATAAAATACAGATAGCCTTCAAAAATCCTTCAAGACCCAACCTGTCAGGATTAAAGTCTGAAATTCTAATTGTAAAGGATCAAAAATCTGAGATGACACCATCTTACACATTTTAGTGGATTTGTTTACATGGAATAGTATTGACAAATGCACAAGTTACTTCATTATAGTTGAACATCCTTAAATGAAGCCGTAACTTTATTATTAATAAAAGAAGAAATAGAAATTTTTTAAGGTATTTTCCCTAAATAATGCTTTATGTAAAAACACTTAGATTAGACGATAAGATGAGATGTACCTTTATCTGTACTATAATTATTTCCGCCTCACATGCTGGAGACCTGGGTTCGAGACCCGCTCGGAGTTGTATTTATATATTATTTCAGAAGCTTTTATATAGCTTTTATATTTGTAACGTTCATCGCTTGTGGCACTTTGTTAACGCGCCCACCTCCCATGCTGGAGACCCGTGTAAAATATTGTAAAATATTAGTACCACTGATGTCAATAACATTACAAGCTGCAGTTTAGCTTATTTGGTAGAGCGCCCGCCTCCCATGCTGGAGACCCGGTCGGAGTGGTATTTATATATTATTTGAGAATGTTTTGCAATAGTTTAAGCAACATATCGCTTAAACGGTAATAGCTAGAAACATGCTTCCAACGCTAAAATGCTGCTTAGGTATGCTATTACTTTTTGCTATTATAGTTTATTTTAGATGGATTTTTAAATGTATTGTATTTCAAGTGTGTGTGTGTGTGTGTGTGTGTGACGTCAGCTAGAGTGAGGGAGGAGGGTTTTTTTAATTATTTGAGCATGTCTTGCAATAGTTTAAGCAACATATTCGCAATCACACTCGCATTTTCTTCTGGAAATGCAACATTCTAATGCAAAATGCTATTGGTTTAATTCAGAAAAACACAAATGCCGAGCTACAGCTAGCACTAGCTAGCCAAATAGCTAATGCAAAATACTATTGGTTTCATTCAGAAAAACACAATTGCCAAGCTATAGCTAGCACTAGCAACGTTTTTGGGCCCCACAGTGTTGGTGTGCTCCAGCTATAGCTGGCACTAGCTAGCGAAATAGCTAATGCAAAATGCTACCGGTTTCATTCAGAAAGAAACGAATGCCGAGCTATAGCTAGCACTAGCTAGCACAATAGCTAGCTAGCGCAATAGCTAATGCAAAATGCTACCGGTTTCATTCAGAAAGAAACGAATGCCGAGCTATAGCTAGCACTAGCTAGCACAGTAGCTCATACAACATGCTATTGGTTTCATTCAGAAAAACGCGAATGCCGAGCTACACCTAGCACTAACTAGCCAAATAGCTACTGCAAAATGCTATCGGTTTCATTCAGAAAAACACGAATGCCGAGCTATAGCTAGCACTAGCTAGCGAAATAGCTAATGCAAAATGCTATTGGTTTCATTCAGAAAAACATGAATGCAGAGCTATAGCTAGCTCTAGCAACGTTTTGGGCCCCACACTGTTGGTGTGCTCCAGATGGCAGGACCCTGCCATGTGAGAACACCTGTACAGGTGTGTGTGTGTGTGTACAGATTTGTGTGTACAGGTGTGTGTGTGTGTGTGTGTGTGTACAGTTGTGTGTGTACGTGTGTGTGTGCATGTGTGTGTTGGTTTCATTCAGAAAAACGCGAATGCCGGGCTATAGCTAGCACTAGCTAGCGAAATAGCTAATGCAATGTGCTATTGGTTTCATTCAGAAAAACACGAATGCCAAGCTATAACTAGCACTAGCTAGCCAAATAGCTAATTAGTGTGATTGCGTAAGTGATTATCGTCACTCTTTATTATTATTATTATTCCGGTTCCTGGACTCGCTACTAGTCCTAAATGGTAATAGCTAAAAACATGGTTCCAACGCTAAAACGTTCATCATGTTATGCTTAAGTGTGCTATTACTTTTCATGTTGATAAGTATTGTAGTTTATTTTATATTAATTTTTAAATCCATTTTTTTACGGACTTCACTTCCTGGTTTCTATATGGACATTTAAAAAGAGTGCACACAGTTCGGCTTTTGTCGGAGGTTATCGGTAGCTTCCGTAAACAGGAGGTTTGTTTTTTAAGGTAGTATCGTGTTTAAACTGTTGCTACAGCTTGAATTCTAACTGTACCGCTACATGCTACCTTAAACTTCAGCTATGCTTCACTCCCTGGGCTTCCCGGACATTTCAGCATAGCGCGCACGCTGGTTAGTTTAGACTTCATATTTTAACTGTAACTTTAGTTTGTGTTTATTATTTGAGAATGTTTTGCAATTGTTTAAGCATGTATAACTTTTATATATGTAACGGAGGCTAGCGGTGGTGCAGGCAAAGCGGTGTTGGTAAATACTACTTACACAGACTACATTAAACTTTAGCTATGCTTCACTTCCTGGGTTTCATACGGACTTATGCTTAAATGCAAAGCTCACTCGCTAATTCGTTTAGACTTCATATTTTAACTGTGACGCTAGATTGTATTTATTTGAAGATTTCTTGCAATAGTTTAAGTATGTATAGCTTTTATATTTGTAACGTTCATCGCTTGTGGCACTTTGTTAGCGCGCCTGCCTCCCATGCTGGAGACGCGTGTAAAATATTGTCAAATATTAGTACCACTGATGTCAATAACATTACAAGCCGCAGTTTAGCTTATTTGTTAAAGTGCCCGATAATACGATTATAGCTAGAAACATGATTACAACGCTAAAATGCTGCTTATGTGTGCTATTACTTTTCATGCTGATAAGTATTATACTTTTTATATAGATTTTTAAATGTATTTTTCACGGACTTCAGACTGCTAGTGTGTGTGTGTGTGTGTGTGTGTGTGTGTGACGTCAGCTAGAGTGAGGGATGAGGGTTTTTTTTGGTTATCTGTAGATATGTAAAACATTACTCCACTGATCTCAGTAGTATTATAAGCTGCAGTTTAGTTTCTTGGTAGAAGCCGTAAACATTCCTCTGTAGATGCTGTAAACAAGCATGTAAAACATTACTCCACTGATCTCAGTAGTGTTATAAGTTACAGTTTAGCTTATTTGGTAGAGCGCCCGATAATACGATAATAGACATATTTTAACTGTGACTTTGTCACAGTTCAAATATGAACTGTTTGTTTGTTCAAATATATATTAGTTTGTATATTATTTGAGAATGTCTTGCAATAGTTTAAGCATATTTAGCGTGTATATCATATATTGTGTATTTGATGGTGGCTAGTGGTAGTGCATGTAAAGTATTAGTACCACTGATCTCAATGACTTTACAAGTGGCAGTTTAGCTTATTTGGTAGAGCGTCCGCCTCACATGCTCGAGACCTGCTCGGAGTTGTATTTATATATTATTTCAGAAGTTCTCAGAACAGTTTATATATTTATATATATATATACAGAGAAACCTTGACTTACGAGTGACTCAACTTACGAGTTTTCCGAGATACGAGCCGTCACTCGCTCAATTTTTTGCTTTAAGATATGAGCCGAGATCTGAGTTACGAGCGAGCGAGCTTACGCCACCCGCCACTTGGTAGCCCAGCGAGCGGTCAGTTCACGTGGTTATCACTCCAGGTCGTGCGTTGGCGCTGTGTAACGACACTTCCTCACTCATTTTCCAAACATTTTGAAAGGGAGGAAGAAACAAACCTCCTTGGACAGGTTTTTATTGAAACGCCCTGCAAGTGAAAGGGCGTGGCGAAAAAGGCAAAAGTCAGAGATGAAGATGATTAGGTGAAGTGAAAAAAAAATAAAAAAAGTAGCAATAAAGTGTAGCATAGTGTGTAAGTTAAATTTAGCAATTAATTGTAGCATTAAGTGTGTAGCGAGTAAGTTAAATTAAGCGATAGAGCACGAAATGAAAAACGCCACCCTCCTCCTCCAATCTCCTCCACCTCCGCCATCATCTTCGTCTGATCTTCAACGTAAATTCAACGTAAAACCAGTTTATTTCTTTACATTCTCTTTTATTATGTATTATTATTGTTTTATACATTATTTGTTATTTATAAAGTACATTTTTCTTATTTAAAAAACATGTAACAAAAAAAATTGGTGTGAAAAAAAAATATTGGTTTATTTTATATGGATTTTAAATGTATTTTTCAAGGACTTCAGACCGCTACTGTGTGTGTGTGTGTGTGTGCGTGTGTGTGTGTGTGTGTGACGTCAGCTAGAGTGAGGAAGAGGTTGGATGCATCATCTTTAAACTGTTCCCAGCGCACACACTAGTTTAGATTTCATATTTTAACTGTGACTTTAGTTTGTATATATTATTTGAGAATGTATTGCAATAGTTTAAGCATGTATAGCTTTTATATTTGTAACGGAGTGTAGTGCTACGTGCTGTGATGTAAACCTCATCTTAATAAGTTTACTTGCCAGTGAAAGCTTTCATCGCTTGTGGTACATTGTTAGTGCACCCGCCTCCCATGCGCGAGACCCGCTCAGAGTTGTCTTTATATATTATTTCAGAAGTTCTCGCAATAGTTTAAGCAACATATCTCATATATATATATATTAGTTCCAACGCTAAAATGTTGCTCATGTTGTGCTTAAGTGTGCTATTATTTGGTAATTATTTGGTAGAGCACCCACTTCCCATGCTGGAGACCCGGGTTCGAGACCCACTCAGAGTTGTATTTATATATTATTTCAGAATTTCTTGCAATAGTTTAAGCAACATATCGCTTAAACGGTAATAGCAACAATGTATTTTTCACGGACTTCAGACCGCTACTGTGTGTGTGTGTGTCGTCAGCTAGAGTGAGTGAAGAGGTTTCGGGCTTCGTACGGACATGTAAGCATGGTCAGCCAGCCAATCAAAGCTCAAATCTTTCTCGGAAAAAGGGGAAATCTTTCTCGGCCAATCACATTGGCCCGTTACATCCGTTACATGTTTCTTCCCCAATCCCTGCGCTGAAAAGATGGACAGACAATGATGGCCACGCCCGTCCGAGCCAATCGAATCTCTCGCAATTTGATCATTCTCCGCTAATCGCGTTCGTTCGCGCCGATGGGCCTGCCCACGGAAACGGATGAATCCGCCAATCAAATCGCGCACGCACAGTGACGTGTCATTCAAGTTACGTGTTTTCGCCTGCAGTGTGTGTTTTCCGTATATCGCGTTTTTACCTGTTTATTTTAATAACTTTTGGACTATTATAATCATGTGCTGTGATTAACCTTAATTTTTAGGAGGATTTGGAACATTATACCGCCCCAGGTAAGACCTGTTTTTTGTTTAAATCCATGCCTCAATGTGTATCATGTATTGATATGCATTATAAGTATACAAAAAAATTATTCATCATAGTGTACTGGTATTATTCACCATAGTGTACTGGTATTATTCATCATAGTGTACTGGTATTATTCATCATAGTGTACTGGTATTATTCACCATAGTGTACTGGTATTATTCATCATAGTGTACTGGTATTATTCATCATAGTGTACTGGTATTATTCATCATAGTGTACTGGTATTATTCATCATAGTGTACTGGTATTATTCATCATAGTGTACTGGTATTATTCATCATAGTGTATTATTATTATAGTGTGCATTTTTATGTACAATTTATAATATAAGAGGGCTGGAAATTGTACGGAATTGCATGTTGTTCGTTTTTATTTATTTAATTATGATATTATTCAATTCAACATGCTGAATTTAACTTTCACAGATTTTCAACTACTAAAGCCTCAAAAATCAAAAGGCCATGGCAGTTTTCCAGCACAGGTGTGTGTCCCTCTGCAGCTGGGGACAGACCTGCTCCTCACCAGAGGGTATGTATAGAAAAGACAAAGCCATACCGTGTAATCTTTAGGTTTTGTGCCAACTGACAGTGTTTTTTTTAATGTTACAGATAAGCAAATGTCCAGTGCAGGCCTGTGGACACATGACTTTTTTCAGATTCTCCCACTAGAGTTATTGAGGAGAATTTGGTATGTAAATATCTCAGTATATTACATCTGAAATATCTCACCTAAACTCTTTACCCACTGCTTAAATTTTACTGCCATATATGTAGACTGTTAATGTATATTTTCTTCATCATGTTTTATGCATACTGGCGCAAACTGGTGCTGTTTCCATCGAGCCCAGCACTTTTATCAAGCATGGTCCCCACACCGAACCCGCATTCGGACCCTGGACATGGACCCTGGAGCCTCAGCAACCAGCACTCCCCAGCCCAGCAGCGCTCCACCCTACTTGATGGTCCATCAACCAAGCCGTGTTCCTCCAACAGCATTTCAACCACCTGTGCCACGTCAACCACGTGCATACATTAGGTGAAGGCCGACACTTGCAGAAAGTGTGGTTGTTCTAGGACATCAGCAACTGGACATAGCCAAGACAAGGCCAGAATTTATTGTCCAGTGACAGAGATGATGACAGAACAACAGTTGCTCAAAAAAATAAAGAAAATATAGATATGTTGCATATAGCACTTGTATTCTTACAAAGTTACATGTATTTTATATTTAAATATTTGATGTTTAAATAGTATTTTTCTGTTTTGTTTATAGTTTAATATATTGCTATTTTATAATGTGTCACTTGTATTTATTATTAGGGTACATGTATTAAATAATGTATTATTTGAATTGTATTTGCACATTATTCGACTGCTGCTATACGTACTGTATTGTCTCTTTGCACTGTCTTTTGTCTTGCACTGTTTGCACCATGTTGCACACGATGTACTTTATGAAGCTAGGACAGCTTACTTTCCGTCCTTAGCTCTGTGTTTTGTAATTATGTTATGTTGTTTATGTAGCACCAGGGTCCTGGAGAAACATGGTCTCATTTCACTGTGTACTGCATCAGCTATATGTGGTCAAAAGGACAATAAAAGATTCTTGACCTGACTTGAATGTATTCTTTGTTTTATCATTATAAGTTTATTTAGGTGTGTGCTTCAACATATATATTTAATAATATAAATATTGGTAGGTTTTTGTTTTAATTAAAAAAATTACAAAACAGGTGCATATAAATCACATGTGGCACTCTGTCTCTCCTTTGCTTTCTTTCTTTTCTTCTCTCTTCTCTCTTTTCTTCCTTCCCCTCCTTCCCCATTTTTTTCCTTTCTTCCCCACCCAAAGCAGACTATTGAACTTTGGCGCAGCTAGTAGAGCGGTGGACTGTAGGTGCTTACAAATGAACATCCTTAGGTTGCCGTTTCAAATCCGGCTCGAAGGATGGCGTTTACCAGCCTCCGGGAAGCACGCCGTTTGTGTGCTGCCGCTAGCTCTGGCCGGGCGCAAAAAAGAGCTTGCTTTCCTGACCGGGAATCGAACCTAGGCCGCCGCAGCAAGAGCACCGAATCCTAGTCATTAGACCACCAGGGAGACCCAGACGGGTTTGTGGGCCTCGTGCGGCTGGGCGCAGCACCCAGGATTGGCCTCTAGTGGCGATTTATGGCAATTCCGGATGAGTTACACCCGAGGAAACAGCAGTTTAAACAAATTCGCTTTAAGATCAACAGACTGTCTCAAAAGACTTAAAAGAGGTCTCAGCTGCAGGGTCACCAGTTTGCAGTCTGTCCAGAGTCCCCGTGCGTGTACACCTGGTGTTCTCCAGTTTCCTCTCATCTCCAAAAGACACGCCAGTAGGTGGATCGGCTGAAACAAATTGCTATTAGGTATGAGCGAGTGCTTGAATGTGTTTGCTCAGTGCCCTGTGATGAGCTGGTGAACCATGCAGGGTGTACTGCTCACCGATCAGGTCTAGACAAGAACAGGTATCTCTGTCCTATGGAAAAGCTTTGACGTGCAGCGATGCACACAAACGTTCACATCTGACCGTTTTGGCCCATCGCTTTTGAGGTGCCTGGTGGACAGAGTGAAACCCTGCGCATTAGGTCCTCTCTGTATTTACTTAGTTTAAGTCAACGCACCGGTGAGGGCGGCCACGCGTAGAAACCTGAGATTGCAAACCGGATTGTAAAGTTTGTCGGTGAAGAAGGGTCCAACATCGACAAGCACGTTTATAGGCCCCAGTAAATCTGGCCTAGCACCCCTGAAACTGCTGCGCAATGTGGCTCGTAACAGACAAAATCGCCAGGGGTCCCATTTGCCAGGTCGCTGCCAAAAGACATCCCTGAGCCCTCCCTTCGATAGCTCAGCTGGTAGAGCGGAGGACTGTAGGTGCTTACAAATGGACATCCTTAGGTCGCCGGTTCAAATCCGGCTCGAAGGACAGCTTTTACCAGCCTCTGGGAAACGCGCCATTTCAGTACCTCGGCTTCTTGCGGCCGCTAGCTCTGGCCGGGCGCGAAAAAGAGCTCGTTTCCCTTACCGGGAATCGAACCCGGGCCGTGGCGGTGAGAGCGCCGAATCCTAGCCACTAGACCACCAGGGAGACGCAGACAGGTGTGTGGGCCTCGTGCGGCTGGGCGCAGCACCCAGGATTGGCCTCTAGTGCCGATTTACGCCAATTCCGGATGAGTTACACCTGAGGAAACAGCAGTTTAAACAAATTCGCTTTAACGTCAACAGAATGTCTGCACAGACTGTCTCAAAAGACTTAAAAGAGGTCCCACCTCTCAGCTGCAGGGTCACCAGTTTGCAGTCTGTCCGGAGTCCCCGTGTGTGTACACCCGGTGTTCTCCGGTTTCCTCTCACCTCCAAAAGACATGCCAGTAGGTGGATCAGCTGAAACAAATTGCTATTAGGTATGAGCGAGTGCGTGAATGTGTTTGCACAGTGATGAGCTGGCGAGCCATATGGGGTGTACTGCTCACCGATCAGGTCTAGACAAGAACAGGTATGTCTGTCCTATGGAAAAGCTTTGACATGCAGCGAAGCACACAAACGTTCAAATCTGAAGGTTTTGGCCCATCACTTTTGAGGCGCCTGGTGGACAGCGTGAAACCCTGTGCATTAGATAGATAGATAGATAGATAGATAGATAGATAGATAGATAGATAGATAGATAGATAGATAGATAGATAGATAGATAGATAGATAGATAGATAGATAGATAGACAGACAGACAGACAGATAGATTCAACTTCATTGTCATTGCAGAGTGCAGGTACATAGCAATGAAATGCTGTTTAGCATCTACCAGAAGTGCAAATAGTAGAAATTCTGCCAATGAACAGGTGCAGATAAATATGTAAATATGTACATCGATAAATAAGGCTATGTCAGAGTGTGCATAGAGAAGTATGTGCAAGTAGTATTTACAGTAGATAAAGTGACAGGTGTAATTATAATTGTGCTAAAAATGTGTGCATTATGTAAAATGTATGTACAACAGTAACAGATAATATACATATATTATATAGTATGTATAAATATAGTATATGTAAATGTATATAAATAGATAGACAAATAGATAATACTAGGTGTAATCTATGAAATGGACAATATGTACAATAATTATATTACACACTGAGAAAAAATTATATTATAACAGAATGTACAACAGAATGTTTAACAGTGAAAAATATTATATTAACAGAATGTACAGAGTGGAGCAGAACTGTAAAGTGGTAAGTGTAGAAAGACATGAGTGTCCTAGTGGTGTAGTGTAGAGTTCAGTAGATTTATGGTTGAAGGAAAAAAACTGGCCCTAAACCTACTGGTTCTGGTGAGGATGGACCTGTATCTCCTCCTGGATGGAAGGTTGAACAGTTTGTGACTCGGGTGGGAGGAGTCTTTGATTATTTTGTGTGTTCTGCGCAGACATCTACTGTGGTGAAGAGACCCAATGGCAGGTAGTTGGGTGCCGATGATGCGTTGGGCGGTTTTCACAACCCTTTGCAGAGATTTCTTTTCACACATCGTGGAGCTGCCATGCCACACTGTGATGCAGCTCGTCAAGATGCTCTCAATGATGCAGGGGTAAAAGTTGGTCAGGATCTTGGGGGATAGGTGAACTTTCTTCAGTCTCCTTAGGAAGTAAAGACCCTATTGTGCCTTCCGAAACAGAGTTGAGGTGTTCAGATGCCAGGACAGATCCTCAGAGATGTGGACACCCAGGAACTTAAAGCTGGAGACACGCTCTACTTCAGACCCGTTGATGTAAATAGGGGAGTGTCTGCTGCTGTTAGATTTCTGGAAGGTCTGGAGAAAGTGCAGGCCACTCCATTTGAGGTACCCCAGCCTCCAGCAGCTGTTCCCTAATGATGCGACCTCGATGAGCTGTAGGATTGTCGTCCATGATGAAGAAATTAGGCCTGTATTGTTCATGCAGGGGCACAATGACTGGATTAATGATGTTATTCAGGTAGTACTGGCTTGTCACTGTACCATTCACAAGATGTAGGGCAGTTCTGTATTGAGTAGACACACCTGCCCAGACTGTAACACCACCACAGCAGTGGCTGATGCATAGCGCTCTCCTTGACGTCTCCAACATCGTTGGCAGCCATCATTTCTGCTCAACGTGAATTGACTTTCATCAGAGAACAGCACTGAGGTCCACTGGTCCCTTGTCCAGCGTAAATGCTCCCTGGCCCGACGCCTGTGCCTGGTGGTGTGGTCAGGTACCCTTGCAGGTCGTCTAGCACGCAGACCACATTGATGTAAACGGTTTCAAATGGTCTGACATGACACTTGGGTGCCTCTTACCTCCCTTAAATGTGCCTGGAGTTGAGTGGCATTCATCATCCGGTTCCGCAGGGCACTGTTCACAATGAAGTGGTCATCAACGTGGGATGTAGACAAAGGACGTCCACTTCTATGCCTTTCTGTGATTCTTCCAGTCTCTCTGTATCTCTGTTGCAACCTGCTGATGACACTCTGTGACACTCTAAGCTCAGTGGCCACTTCCCTCTGAGAACATCCTGTTTGAAGCCTCGCAATGGCGAGGTACTGTTGGTCAATTGTTAGGTGTGGTCTTGGTTTCATGATGTCAAAATGTAAACAGCATGATGAAGAGGACTGTTTAAATACCAATTCTAATTGAACCAGAAAATGTATTGGTCAATTCATGGATCAAACACCAGTTGTGAATTTTGCCGTTAAGCACCTTGTTAGAAAACAGCAAGTTATGCAAAAAGTACTGAAACACTGAACACTGAAGTTGGACATGTGCATTCAAAAGTGTAGAGAAGGTCAAATTAAGTTCACCTGTAAAGGTTATAGTGCATTTTAGGTGCATCCTGAAATTTCACCCGAAAGCCGAATATCCTTAACTTTTTTTTAAATTTATATTATTAAATCTATATTTAATAATATAAATATTGATAGTTTTTCGTTTATAGATTTCTATACTTTGTTAGTATTTTATAATAATTTATCACTTATGTATATTGTTATGGTGTGTGTCTTGGGCTGTATTATTCTTATCTTTGAAAAAAAAAAGACAATATTTCTAACAGTAGGTCGTACTGAGAAGCCATATTTTGCAGATAATTAAATAATCGAAGTCAACTAACTACACAGGACTTAGAACTTGACTCATTTTGATAGCAGGACTGTTTCTGTAGACTAACAGTTGCCATTTCAAAACAGAATGCAATATTTAATCCTTGTCTGAGGTGGGATTCGAGCCGGGTCGCTGTGGATGGGAGGGGGACTTGAATTTTTACTGATTTTTTTGTAAAAAAACACATTTTTAAATAAAAATTTACAAAACAGGCGTATATAAATCACACGTGGCATTCTGTCTCTCTTTTGTTTTCTTCCTCTTTCTTTTCTTCTCTTTTTTTCTCTTTTTCTCTCTTTCCCCTTCTTCCCCATTTTTTTCCTTTCTTCCCCACCGAAACAGACTATTGTTCCCCAGCTTCAAGCTACTAATGCTACAATTACAAAATATATAAAATTGCCAAGACTAATGCAGTTGACATCATAAGTACTAGCAGAAAATGGAAAATGTAAACAAACAAACAAATAAATAATAAGAGGGATCATAAACAATGCATTTTTTTTATTTAGCTCTGCCTTTACATAACAGAAGTTTACATATAGTCCACAAGATACAATAAAAAAATGAATTAACAAAAATGAACCAGTCATCACAATCATGATTTAGTGTAAAACCAGTACTCAGGGTTGTTAAAAGTGACCCATTAATGGAAATAAATATTATATTGTGGAAATAACTTCTCGTTAGCCAAGCTAATCAACTCGGTTGAGGGTTTTAGAGTGTAATTTAAACCGGCAGACAAGTTCACTAGCAGGTTAACTAAAATTGTCCGTCAGCGCGCTAGCACAAGACTTAGCATGATTAAGTGTAAAAAATCGGCACTACATCTAGTGGCTGGGGTTCTTCAGTTTATAATAATAATAATAATAATAATAATAATAATAATAATAATAAATTGTAATCTGAATATAAAATAGAGAAAATATCAAGATAAAGTATCTTGTGTAAAAATTAATCTTGTGTTATTCCACAATTCTCAAATGATATAGTAGAAATCCCCAACTGTATTGTACAGTCTCACAGCAGCAGGGAGGAAAGACCTACAGTACCGCTCTCTCAAACACTTGGGGTGAAGTAGCCTACCACTACAGGAACTGCCCAGGGTCATCAAAGACTTCCAGAACCTGACCATCATCCTCCTTTCTCCCACCATCTGCTCTGACCTTTGTTGTAAAGTGCAGTGGAATTGTCTGTCCAGTCCAGTTTATAGTTGAGATGAACACCCAGGTACTTACCACTGAAACCAGAAGTTTACAAACACTGTATAAAAAGACACATAATCTTTTTTTCTCACTGTCTGACATTAAATCAGACTAAACCTTTCCCGTTTTAGGTCAGTTGGGATTACCAAAATTATTCCTATTTGCTAAATGCCAGAATAATAAGAGAGAGAATTTTGTAGAGAATTTTTTTTTATTACTTTCTTCAAAGTCAGAAGTTTACATACACAAAGATTATTATACTTTAAACAATTTGGGAAAGCCAAGATGCTGATGTCATGGAAGCTGTTGATAGGTCAATTGACAACATTTGAGTTAATTGGAGGCACATCTGTGGATGTATTTTAAGGCACACCTCAAACACTTCCTTGTGTGACACCATGGGAAAAATCAAAAGAAATCAGCCAAGATTTCATCCTTGGGTACAATTTCCAGATGCCTGAAAGTGCCACATTCATCTGTTCAACAATTATACACAAATATAAACACCATGGGAATGTCCAGCCATTGTACCACTCAGGAAGGAGATGGGTTCTGTGTCCCAGACATGAACCTGCTTTGTGCGAAATATGTGCATCAACCACAGAACAAAAACAAAACACCTTGTGAAGATACTGGCTGAAGCTGGGAAGAAAGTGTCATTATCCACAGTGAAACGAGTCCTGTACCGACATGGGCTGAAAGGCCACTCAACAAGGAAGAAGCCATTACTTCACAAACAACATAAAAAAGCCAGATTACAGTTTGTAAATGCACACAGGGACAAAGACCTTCATTTTTGGAGAAATGTCCTGTGGTTTGATGAAACTAATATTGAACTGTTTGGCCATAATGACCATCATTACATTTGGAGGAAAAATGTAACAATGTCTCTCTTTCTCTCTCTCTCTCTATTTCTCTCTCTCTCTGTCTCTCTCTCATTATTCTGGCATTTATTTAGCAAATACAAATAATTTTGGTAATCCTATTATGACCGTCGTTACATTTGGAGGAAAAAGGGGGAAGCTTGCAAGTCTGAGAATACCATCCTAACTGTGAAGTACGGGAGTGGCAGCATCATGTTGTGGGGGTGTTTTGCTGCAGGACGGACTGGTGCACTTCTCAAAATAGTTGGCATCATGAGGAAAGAACATTATGTAGAAATATTGAAGCAATCTCAAGACATCAGCCAGGAAGTTAAAGCTTGGTTGCAAATGTGTCTTCCAAATGGACATACCACCAAATTAGTTACAAAATGGCTTAAGGACAACAAACTCAATGTTTTGGAGTGGCCATCACAAAGCCCTGATCTCAGTCCTATAGAAAATTTGTGGGCAGAGCTGAAAAGGCATGTGGGAGCAAGGCGGCCTACAAAACTGACTTTGAAGAAAGTAAAAAAAAAAAATTCTCTCTCTCTCTCTCACTCACTCTCTCATTATTCTGGCATTTATTTAGCAAATACAAATAATTTTGGTAATCCTAACTGACCTAAAACGGGAAACATTTAGTCTGATTTAATGTCAGACAGTGAGAAAAAAGGTTATGTGTCTTTTTATAAAGTGTATGTAAACATCTGGTTTCATCTGTAAAGGCAGTTAATCATTCCTCACTATGTATGCTCACCCTAGAAAAAATGTTTCACAGCTTACAAGAGGAAAATTTCTGTTTGTTTTGGGGGTTCAGTGTTGAATTATTTTGTGTTGTTACACTCCACAGTGGTGGTTAATTTTGGAACGGATTTGCAGCGAGAAAATAATTCATTTGTTTATATTAATTGAAAATGTTTGATAAGTTAAATAGAAGGAACATCGGTGTGATGATATAAAGGGTTAAACTCTAAACAAATTGTTTTGTGACACCAAGTTAGTGTTGTGCAGTTCCTGCAGTTAACTACAGCTAGTAGTCAGTGTAAGTGACCTTTCATCTGAGGGTTTCATCAGTTTTCAAGATTATAACACAGAAGCAGTCACCCACACGTTACACAGCATACAGATCAGAAGAGTGAATGTCAGAATGAATTTACTGAATGAAATAGCTTTTCTTTTCTTTTTTAAACACTTTTCAGTTTCAAACATCTGAATCAGTGTTTATAAGTTAGGTCTGGTGATTAAGTTCAGCTGGAGGATGTGGAAAGAAAACAAGGCCTGTCCCTGCACTTTCCTTCACTTAAAGCACTCTGAAATTTCCTTCAGGATGAATGTAAAAGTTTACAGAATTGCCATATTTGGCTGAGGGTCTGTGTGCTCAGCTGTTTAAAGAGGCAGAAGGCCATCATACAGAGGTGGCAGCAGGAATAACACAGACTACTGACTTAACACCTTACTACACACTGTGTCACTTTAAATTTCATTCATCTCAGGTTACTTTTACAAGCATTACTGCACTTTAAAACTTTGGACCCTGTGTTTTCTATAATGTCTTATTTTCATTTTAAATGTACTTTTTTGAGATTTCAGTATTTATACTCTATACTCTTATACTTACACTCTACCCATGTGTGTACTTACCCCTACTGTAGCCCCTCCCTGCATGCTTCTTATTCCTGTTGCACTTTATATATGTCTCATCAGCACTGTGAATGTCATACATGTGTCTTAGACCTTGAGTCCAAGAGAATTATTATTTCATCTCATCACACTGTATGTGGCTGCAATTATCTTGAAATACCGCATCGTTAAAGCTCTGTGAAGAGATTCTGGCACTTAGGTTTAAAACACTAAAATCCTTAAATCCTTAAATCCTCATTATTCCCATCCTACAGTTCTGTTATTTATTTTAAAGTAAATTGTTCTTCATAAGTATACCAGTAATTGTTAAGAAGTTTCTGTCAGTTCACATTTCACAATACAAATCAAATCCAGCTCCAAGAACAGATTCAGGGTCTAAGGTGATCTGTTATAAAGACGGTATAAGCTTTCATATAAGCATTTCTTTAATGTTAACTAATGCAGTAAATAAAGTAAGTTAACAGAGCCTTAATGTAAAGTGTTTTTCACAGTATGTTTATATGGTTTATTACTCACATAAATAATTGTAATGTGATAAATGTATTGATTATGTCCACTTCAAAAGAAAATCAGCTGAAATCAGAATAAACCTAAGCTTTTAAACTTTATTTGTAGAAAACATTGTTTTCCTTCTAGGATTAAGCTCTTATTAATCCTCAATATTCTTAAATGGAGGCTTGTGCTCTAGTCATCTCTTAATTTTGGACGAACAAAATTTGCATTAGTCCACCCTCACAGGGTTTTTTTTTTAACATTTCACAGGCTGAAAGGCTGAATTTGTCAAATGTCAGATTCATTCAATCACCGCAAAACAAAAGACTTGAAGAAACCAACTCGGGTAAAACAACAAATCTACGCATGGAGTCCAAAATTCTGTGACCACATTAATAATCTGGGATTTTTCTTCAACTGCATTTTTTCCTCTTTAAAATATAGAAAATAAACAATAGTTAATTTAAGATTCTGTACTCTTTCTAGGTGTCTATTTAAAGGTGAGATTTTCCTCATGTCTGATCTTTTTTACTGAAGCATGTGTTCAAGTGACACTGATGCATTTGATCTAAAATGGCTTGTAAGGTTTTGCATAAACTTGTGGTGTCCATGCAGCTCAAATGCACAAACTCATTTAAAGCAAAAACGGCAACATGCTAAATGCTAGAAACTCAGAAAGGCATCATGCATAAATTTAAAGATTTTACTTCAAGTTGGTGTCAAATAATATAATCTGTAAAACAAATGAATGTATTAAATTAGAAAAAAATGCAAAAAAGAAGCATTTTTCCTAGTGGTCTCAGACATTTGGACCCCACTATATATTTTATTATGGCCTTAGCAAGGCTATAAAGTGTCCACCTTTTATATATTTCTTTTCTGTTTTGTACATTCCTTATTTTGAAGGCTAGTGTATTAATTTAAGTGTGTTCATTTATGACAGAAATGGCCTCAATGTGTCTTAAAATGTCCTTGTTTTGTCTGTGCAGGCAACATTTATAACTGATTCTAGGTGTTTTGAGGAAATGCATCTCAAGCTCTAACATACTGCTGTGGCTGAAATTGATCTTTAAGACACTAATGTACATGGAAGTTGCTGGACAAAGCTCAGTCTGATGGTGTGGTTTTAGATCATTTGTGGCATATCTTGCTTCTTGTCATAGATAAATGTGAACTGTCTGAAAATGGAAAAATCGTGTTGGCAGTAGGACTAAAAGGGAACTGTAAGCAAACATTTTGATCAGTGGAGTTGAAATAAAGCTTATCTAACAGTTAGAACAGCTGTCCTGTGTTGTAATTATTTTATTGTTCATATTCTTATTATTAACATGAGTTAATCATAATGGACTTTATACTGGACAATGGCAGCACACAGAGCGCTTACTCTAAATAAATTATGTTTATTATTATTTTTGTGTGATATGGTGATGGAGTTCTAATTGAAACACTACAAACTAAAATATATCATCCTATCATCACATACTCTCCCATCCAGCATGTCTAGGGCATATACAGATTTATTTGACTGCAAACAAACAGTAGCATTTACATTTACAAGATTTGTCAGACACTCTTATCCAGAGCAACTCACATTTACACAGCTGAGCAGTTAAGGGGTAAAGGGTTCTGCACAAGGGTCCAGCAGCAGCAACTTGGTGATCCTGAAATTTGACTTCACAATAATCAAATCATTGAGCCAACACCTTAACCACTGAGCTACCACTTCCCACAACAAGCACTTATTTATGGGATGCAGAATTCAGTGGCTGTCTATGCAGCAATTCAAAATCTGCAAAAGAGGTTGTACACAAAAGCTGAAATTAGATGAATGTTTTTAACAATGTCTCTTCAGTAGGATTAGCTGCAGTGGTAGAGGCATCCAGGTATCTAAATGTTTCATAGATAACAGAGTGATAATTATCTATAACGAATTAAACATCAGAGTAAGTAATGTAAATCTCCATTGATCAACTTAAATCAAATAATGTGCAAAGAAGTTATAGTTTACTGCATTTTACTATGCAGATTACACAGTCAAGTTTAAATGGTTTTAATTGCATTAATTTAAATAGCACACAAAGGGAATATTTCTAATCATATCATTTCATATTTATTGTTAAGTATTGCACTCTTACTCATTAGATTACAGCATCAGCCGAACTACTCTTGTTTTATTGAATGTATTACGGTTCATTTGGGTGTGATGTCATTACATAATACAATGCACTCTACGTAAAAAGTTTATAGTGTTAATGTCGGATGTACAGAGCCGACGCTTGTTCAAGTTTATTAATAAATGTTCCAAAGAAGTTGATAATGAGACGTGTAATGTTTTGTTTGTTTTCATATACGTGTTGAAAGATCTGCGCACCTGAACTCAGTGGCGGACCGTCAGGGCCAGCAAGGTCTTCTCTGCTGGCCTAAACAGCAGTGATCTGAATCACTGACTTGCATTTTAATATATTTAATATATTTTTCCATGAATGTGTATTAAATTATTCCCGATAGTCTATTCTCTACATTTCATAGCTTTTCTCTTGGTTGCGCTGCTTCCAGTATTGTATATTTATGATAAGAGTATTTATCCAACCATATTTCATCTAGTGGCCGTAAGGCCTGCAGAAGTAAAAGTGCAGGCACCTGAAGCTTAAAATAAGTGGCAATGAACCTGTTCCATTAACCAATCAGATTTCGAGTTGGGATCACTGGGGCCATCTAGCAGGCATACGATTACGTCAGCAATTTCCCGTCCTTTGATTGGATAGTTGGAGTAGTCAGAGGCAGCGACCTGCCCATATACATTTTTTCTATATTCGCTGCGTCCTCTGGAGATTGCAGTTTTCTGAATACGGCATCAAGAATGTCTTTTTGAGAAAAGTAACCGTAATAAAATTGACTATTCCTTGTGAGGTGTGAAATACTGTAGACTAATTTCTTTTTTACTTTGTTATTTAACGGTTGATTAGTGTCTATTGCCGTGGCGTCCAGGGGCGATTCTATTTTCATTTAAGGGGGACTCGGCCACCAATGAGGGTATAATAAAAAATAAATAAAATAAATAAATAAATAAATAAAATAAAGGTTTGATTAACAGGGTAGGATGGTAAACTTATTGCAGCATTCCACTGTATTGCACAGATGTGTATGACATTTGAGTACTGAACAAGCCAAATACGAGTCTTCCTGATCTCACACACACACACACACACACACACACACTTGTCCTCTGATCCTCACTCTGTGACGCTGCAGTCTGCGGATTGAAGAACGCGCTGAAAGACGGGGAAGAGCCGAAGTCTGCTGCCGTTTTCATATGAAATTTGAAGGGGACTGAGGAGATCACGAATTTGTGTACAGTTTATGGAGAATCACAGAATTTTAGGAGGGCTGAGTAGAAAATGTCACGGGGTCATAATGATGCCTTCTTACCCACATGACATTTTCTCAGTGGCAAGGGCAACAAATGGAGGAGCAACAATCACTTTCCAAAGGGGGAAAAGTCACATGGTTACCAAAGGTGGTAGCAGATTCATTGTAACTATAAAGATTTACAAAAGTTTCAAGGTGTAGTGAGAGGTATGGAGATAAAAGCGACCACAGTCAAACCAAATCAGTCATGTGAAGTGTGTAAACAGGGAAAATTCACTCAGACGAGAAATAGGGAGCCAGACAGAAAGGCAAAGAAACCTTTAGAACTAGTCCACACTGACTTAGCCGGCCCCATGCCAACATCGAGCACAGAAGGGTACAGATATACAAAGTCTTATACAGATGACTACTCAGGTACCATGTTAGTGTATTTTCTAAAGTCTAAAGGTGACACGGTACAAGCCACAGAAAAGTTCCTAGCAGACATAGCACCTAATGGAGAGGTCATGTGCATCTGTTCAGATAACGGCACTGAATTTATGAGTTGAGACTTTCAGGCACTGTTAACGAAAAATAGGATTAGACACGAAACGTCTGCACCTTATTCACCCCACCAGAATGGCACAGCAGAGAGAGGTTGGAGAACCCTTTATGATATGAGCAGGTGCCTACTGACTGAAAGCGAGTTACCAGATAAGTTATGGAAATACGCTATGCAGACATCAGCTTACGTGAGGAACAGGTGCTATAGTAGACACACCAAGAAAACGCCATACGAGTTGTTCACAGGAAAGATGCCAAACATTTCTAAAATGCAGAAGTCCGGATCAGTATGTTTTGCTTACAAACGAGAGAGGAGCAAATTAGACTCTAGATGTGAGCAAGGTATTTTCACTGGCTACAAAAACAGCCCAGCTTATCTAGTGTACTATCCCAACACAGAGAAGGTTCAAAAGCATAGGTTGGTGAGATTCACAGCTAGGACAACTAGAAAAAAGGAAACACAAACACCCGAATGACACACACAATATCCTAAAAAAAAGTTGTATATCCTAAAATCAATAACATTGAAGGAAATGTTGATGAAAATGTGAAAAATGTACCAGGTCAAGGTATTCAAAGTGGTGTTTCTGAGACTATGCCTGAACAGAGTGAATGCAAACAGCCAGGTCAAGTTACTGAAACTGGAATCAAGGAACCCACTAAGAGCCAAGAGGAGAATTTGAGACTGAGGATATGGAGGACAAGCTGCAATATGCGATATTCCTCAAACCTACCAGGATGCCATAACATCAACTAAGTCAGGGCAATGGAAAAATGCTATGGACAAAAAGATGCGATCACTAGCCCTCCTTTTGTCTTCGGGTCAAATTGTCATAACTTGGGTTTTCTTTCATATACTTGCATGAAAATGACATGGATGATTCAATACTATGCTCTTTGAAAATATTAAATATTAAAATTTTTGTTAAATTATGTGTGTATGAATAATTTTTTATAACACCATCAATTTGACCCGGCCACATTTAGTAGTGACCCATTGTCACACTTTTGAGCTTTCCAGAACATTGAACATACAACATCTGATCTACCAACATGGGGCTACACACACACACACACACACACACTCTTCAAAGTATTGGGCATTGCATTTCATTGGGCCTCCAGACAAAACAAAAGCTACACATTTGTAAACATTTCACACATCTACCAACATGGGGCTACACACACACACACACACACGCACACACACACACACATTCTTCAAAGTATTGGGCGTTGCATTTCATTGGGCCTCCAGACAAAACAAAAGCTACACATTTGTAAACATTTCACACTTGTGATATGCAACATCTGATCTACCAACATGGGGCTACACACACACACACACACACACAGACACACAAACACACACACACACACAGTCAAACACTGTTCAAAGCATTGGGCACTGCATTTCACTGGGCCACCAAACAAAACAAAAGCTATGAGATATGCCTTTGCCCATTTGGGGACAAGATAACAATAAACAAAAAAACCCTGAATTATAGCATCCTTGGGGAATTTCACATTTCACTCTAAGACAGCAAAATGAAGAGGACCTACACAGCATTACAGGCCCTTGACCTAATTTTTGACCCTTTGGAGGAGGACAGAGATGAGGCAGAACCGGCAGAAGAGGAGCAGGAAGTGTCAGAGGAAGAAAATACCACAGACGAGGAGGAATCAACTGATGAGAAGCCTCCTGAAACGGAAGAAATTTTCCAATCAAAAGATGGAAATATTCTCTGGTCCTCCATCCCTCCAAGTGACCGACGCCGCATGTTGGGGACAAAGCGCGAGAGCAGCCCCCAAGGGCCAACAAGGTATGCTGTCTCTCGTGCTGATACCATAAAGTCAACTTTTGAGTTATTTATATTCAAAAGACAGTGTTAGACATGACCAACAAGGAGGGGTGTCGTGTATATGGTGACAGCTGGAAAAAATTAGATCAAATAGATCTACAGGGATATCTGGGTCTATTGATTCTTGCTGGGGTCTACCACTCCAGTAAAGAGGCTACGTCCAGCCTGTGGCATGCTCAGATGGGGAGGGCAATTTTTTGTGCCACCATGCCACTGAAAACATTCCAGCTCATTTCAAGCATCATATGATTTGATGATCGCAGCACCAGACCAGCGTGCCGTGCCAGAGACAAATTGTCTGCCATCCAACAGGTCTGGGATAAGTGGGTGCAACGCCTGCAACTAATGTATAATCCAGGCACTATGTGACCATGGACGAGCGCCTGGTCCTGTTCAGAGGTCACTGTGGGTTTAAGCAATATATGCCAAGTAAACCTGCCTAGTATGGAATTAAAATCTGGGTAGCCTGCGATGCCCAGACTAGCTATGCCTGGAACATGCAGGTGTATACCGGCAAACCTGCGGATGGCCAGCGTGTGGTTCTCGAGGTGACAGAGGGTCTTTGGGGACACGTCATCACCTTTGACAACTTTTTCATGTCCTATGTCTTTGGCCAGGAGCTGCTAAGGAGGAAGCTGGCCATGGTGGGAACTGTGAGAAAAAATAAACCAGAGACAAGAGACAGGGCAAAATTCTCCTCCAAGTTTGTATTCACTGCTCTTGTCTCCTACTCCCCCCCCCAAATAAAGGAATGTGCTTCTCATGAGCACTCTGCATCGTGACACTGCAGTTAGCACCAAAGAGGACAAAAAGCCCCAGATCATCCTTGACTACAACAAAAACAAAGGGGGAGTCGACAACCTCGACAAGGTATTGCACTTTTTCATGTAATATTTTTCATTCAGCTCCATGCATTGCATTCTTGTGTAAGAAAATATAAATTAATTTTGACTGATTTGTTGTTTGTTACTTTTGTTGCAGGTCACCAGTGTGTATAGTTGTAAATGAATGACAGCCCGTTGGCCCCTGGCAGTGTTTTACAACATGCTTGATGCGTCTGCATACAACTCCTTTGTGCTGTGGAGAGAGATGGACCCAAGCTGGAATCAGGGGAAGTGCCACAAAAGGAGGCTGTTCCTTGAGGAACTTGGAAGAGAACTTGTGACACCTCTCTTAAGCCGATGCCAAGTTCTTCCCTGCATGCCAGCCTCTGCCAGCATGGTCATGGAAGTCCAGCAGGGTGCAAATGAAGACACACACACACACACACACACAGTTTCTGTTCATTGTATTTTTAGTTTGCAATGTTTAAAATTGTTTTGAAATAAAATACATGTTGTGTTTTGCAAATCATATTTGTTTGCTCTCACTTATTTATGAATACAGTTGCATCAGTCAGCTTTCACATGGGGATATGCTGGCTAATGTTTAACATATACCATATATCAGTGTTTCATTGTTTATATTTCATGGTTTATTGTTCATAAATTAAATATAATAATGAGCATAAGAGGTGTAAAAGAAGTTTTATTTACATGAAAATATGCCATGTTTTTGAGTGGTGTGTGTGTGTGTATATGTGTATATATATATATATATATATATATATATATATATATATATATATATATATATATATATATATATACAGGGGTTGGACAATGAAACTGAAACGCCTGGTTTTAGACCACAATAATTCATTAGTATGGTGTAGGGCCTCCTTTTGCGGCCAATACAGCATCAATTCGTCTTGGGAATGACAGATACAAGTCCTGCACAGTGGCCAGAGGGATTTTGAGCCATTCTTCTTGCAGAATAGTGGCCAGGTCACTACGTGATGCTGGTGGAGGAAAACGTTTCCTGACTCGCTCCTCCAAAACACCCCAAAGTGGCTCAATAATATTTAGATCTGGTGACTTTCATGTTCATCAAACCACTCTGTCACCAGTCTTGCTGTGTGTATTGGTGCATTATCATCCTGATACACGGCACCACCTTCAGGATACAATGTTTGAACCATTGGGTGCACATGGTCCTCCAGAATGGTTTAGTAGTCCTTGGCAGTGACGCGCCCATCTAGCATAAGTATTGGGCCTAGGGAATGCCATGATATTGCAGCCCAAACCATCACTGATCCACCCCCATGCTTCACTCTGGGCATGCAACAGTCTGGGTGGTACGCTTCTTTGGGGCTTCTCCACACCGTAACTCTCCCGGATGTGGGAAAGACAGTGAAGGTGGACTCATCAGAGAACAATACATGTTTCACATTGTCCACAGCCCAAGAAACCAACGTTTGGCATTGGCACGAGTGACCAAAGGTTTGGCTATAGCAGCCCGGCCATGTACATTGACCCTGTGGACCTCCCAATGGACAGTTTTGGTGGAAACAGGAGAGTTGAGGTGCACATTTAATTCTGCAGTGAGTTGGGCAACTGTGGTTTTATGTTTTTTGGATACAATCGAGGTTAGCACCCGGACATCCCTTTCAGACAGCTTCCTCTTGCATCCACAGTTACTCCTGTTGGATGTGGTTCGTCCTTCTTGGTGGTATGCTGACATTACCCTGGATACCGTGGCTCTTGATACATCACAAAGACTTGCTGTCTTAGTCACAGATGCGCCAGCGAGACGTGCACCAACAATTTGTTCTCTTTTGAACTCTGATATGTCACCCATAATGTTGTGTGCATTGCAATATTTTAACCAAAACTGTGCTATTACTCTGCTAATTAAACCTTCACACTCCGCTCTTATTGGTGGAATGTGCAATCAATGAAGATTGGCCACCAGGCTGGTCAAAGTTAGCCATGAAATCTACAACACTAAATTGGCCAGTGTTTCAGTTTCATTGTCCAACCCCGTATGTGTGTGTGTGTGTGTGTGTGTGTGTGTGTGTGTGTAGCCCCATGTTGGTAGGTCAGCTGCTGCCCCCTGCTGGGTATCACAAGTGTAAAATGTTAAAAAAAATGTGTGGTGATGGTGTGATCATTATACACTTTATGATTTATAAGCAGTCAAATCAGACCGGGTCAGTTTGACCCGGGAGGACAACAGGTGTGACTATTTGCTGCCATTAAAAAAATGAAATGGTTTCAAGACAATATCCTGACTAAACATTGACATATACCAGTCTGTGATATTCCATCTACTTATGTGGCTCTGATCATTACCATAGTGAAAATAATTCAGAATTTCTGTTTTTTTTTACTCAAAAATGAGGTATAATTTTACATAAATGAGGTTTATCATACCAAATATTTGCCAAATATAAAAAAGTGCAAAATATATGTTAATGTGTTGGAAACAAGCTGACTAAAAAGGTGAAACAAAAAAAAAAAAAGGTGATCATACATACCTCATTTTTTATAAGTGATCAGAACAGACCGGGTCAATTTGGGCTGCGGAGGAGAAAATTGTTTGATTAATGGAAAGGGAATAAGACCTTCACACTCACTCAGTTGCCACCAGGCAAACAGCCAGTTGGGGGCAGATGGGTCTACACAATTAAAAGAGACATTAATGGATCTGAAAAATACAAGGCGAGATTTGTCAGATGTGACAAGTGTAAGAGTGGTCATGCAGAAGGCAGCACAGGAAAATTTAGTCTTACACCAGATGGACGTTGAGACAGCTTATTTGCATGCACCGATTGACTGTGAAATTTACTTGGTACAACCAGAGGGTTATGAGCAAAAAGACAGGGTGAAAAGCTAATATGCAAGTTAGAGAAATCTCTCTATGGCCTAAAGCAATCAGGCAGAAACTGGAACACTATGGTACATGTATGTTTAATTGAGAATGGTTTTACACAGAACCCAGCTGATAACTGCGTGTATACAAGGGAAAGGCAGAATGAGAAAATAATCCTGATAATATGGGTTGATGACCTAATTATAGCAGCTAACAGTGAAAGTGTTGTGAAAAGTGTAAAGGGAATGTTCACTGAAAGATTCAAAATGAAAGACATGGGTAGGTTGAAATATTTTCTAGGGATAGATTTTGAACAGGCAGAAGGTCTAGTTAAAATGTCACAGGAGAGATATGTGAGGAAAATACTAGATCGATTTGAGATGCAAAATTGCAAGTCTAGAGAGACTCCATATGAACTGAAACCTGAGTATTCTGAAGATGATGAAAGAACCAAGAAAGTACAGAGAGGCAGTAGGAAGTTTAATCTACTTGTCCACTTGCACTCGACCAGATATACACTACCAGTCAAAAGTTTGGACACACCTTCTAATTCCATGGTCTTTCCTGATGTTTATTTCTTTCTACATTGTAAAACAATGCTGAAGGCGGCCGAAATACACAATAATGTCCTTTGAACAGTTGATATTGAGATATGTCTGCTACTGATGCTCTGTAAAGCCTTCATAACGGCTCTAATCTGAGGTGCTGTTAATTGGTGATTTCTGAGGCTGGTAACTCTAAATGAACTTCTCCTCTGCAGCAGAGGTAAATTTTGGTCTTGCTTTACTGGGATGGTCTTCATGTGAGCCAGTTTCATCATGGTGCTTGATGGCTTTTGCAAATGCACTTGACAATACTGTAAAAACTGTAACAACTGACTGTTTTTTGTTGTTATTACATATGGATAACTTAAGTCCATGTGTGTTATTTCATAGTTTTGAAATCTCCAGTATTGTTCTAGAATGTAGAAAATAAATCCCTAAACAAAAAACACTGAATTAAAAGGTGTGTCCAAACTTTTGACTGGTAGTGTATATATATATATATATGCGCTTTGGACGAGGTCGTCTGGAGGTTACTCACAAATTGGCTTAACATCTGAGTTCTTCATAGATTCAACACCAACTCAATGATGGCAATACAGCATAAGTACAATGTTAAAGAATGTCATTTTGTGTATTGATTAGAAGGTTGTTATCCTCAAAGTCCTCAAAGGGTTGGCATCTTCTCTTCAAATGTCCAAAATCTACATGAAACGAATCAGCATAGCTGCTGTTCATATTATTAGCAAGCAGTAGATGATAATGTGCATTTTCAGATGTACTGGAGCAGAAGGTTATGGAATGTATTACGTGTATGCCTGGCTAAAGAGCTAAAACTCTTTAAACTACATTTAAGCTGGGAGAGTGTATCTGAGCCCCGAACACTGTTCAAAGTTTTGTGATTTCAAAGAGTGTGACATATTGTAGCATGTTAGAAGACAAGTTGGATACATGGGAGCTAAACCATTTAGGGCCTTGTATGTGAGTAGCAGTAGTTTGTAATCGATTCTAAACTTAACAGGTAGCCAGTGTAGGGATGATAAAATATTGGGGTTATATGATCATATTTTCTTGACCTGGTAAGAACTCTGGTGGCTGCATGTTGGACTAACTGTAGCTTGTTTATTTTAGATGCAGGACAACCACCTAGTAATGCATTACAATAGTCCAGTCTGGATGTGATTCATGAATGCATGAATTAGCTTTTCTGCATCAGATACACATAAGATGTTTATTGGCTTGGCAATATTTCTAAGGTCTAAGGTGTTTTTGTAATATGGGCGATATGATTTTCAAAAGACTTGCTACTGTCTAATATAACAGCAAGGTCTTTCACTGCCGAGCTAGTAGTAACAGTACATCTGTCTAAATGCAAGGAGTATTGTGAGAGTACTTACTTTTTTTGGACTGAATAGTAATATCTTTCTTATCAGAATTTAATAATTTAGGTCATAATTTTATATGACCCATATTTCACTGCCATTACACCGGCTAGTTCCCCTTTTAATTTTACAAAATGGTATTGATCAGACAGGTAGGATCTAAACCATCTTAATGCCTGTCCCTGAATACCTGTGAAATTTTGTCATAATCTATAGGAGTCATGATGCATAGTGTCGAATGCGGTGCTAAAATCAAGAAAAACTGATAGTGAGATCCAGCCTTGGTCTAAAACTAAAAACAAGTCATTTGTGATTTTAACTAGCACAGTTTCTGTACAATGGTGTGACCTGAAACTTGACTGAAGATCCACAATTTTGTTCTTGATTCATTTCAAGACCATTTTTTTCAGTGAAGAAATTCATAAAGTCCTCACTACTAAACTGTGATTAAATACTCTTTTCAGATTCTGGTTACCTCTGAATGTTTCTTTTGCCCTGCATGATTTTACACATTGCGCTGCTGCTACATGACTGCCTGAATGGATAACTTTATAAATAAACAGGTGTACAGGTGTTTCTATTAAATTGGACAGTGATTGTACACAAATTCTCTAGAGCATTAACACTGCAGTGCCCGAGCCTGAAATACTGTAGCCTACGATGGAGGAAAACCCTGACCACATCCCGCTACCCGCACACCCATGACCAGTGGTCTGACCTGCAGGATTTGTTTTAAGTAGCTACTCGCTCTGCCTCACTAACATACGATTTCTTCTTAGAAGAATTAACATCATACTTGAGGAAACATGCAGAGGTCAGCACGTCCTGTGGTCATCATAATGGCCATTTTCTTTCATATGAATCTAATGTTAGATCGGAAGAATGAAGGATTTTTATTGTATAGGTGAATAAATGTGTCCTGCATGTCTAGTTAGGCTTTAGTTAGCTAAGTAAGCTAACGTATTGAGTAACTCTGGAGCAGCAGTCTATATTAACATTACTGATGTTATACAGCAACACAATAACACAATAGATCAACTTTTATTCTTCATATTCACCAAGTAACATTTCTTTTTCATAGCTTCTTTCTTTTAATGTAAAGCAGAATAAGATTACTGCCAAATACCCCAATTGTCCATCACACACCAAAGCATTAGTTACTAAATACTGAAATATTGACTAGTGCTGAATCTGAACTTTTTTCTTCTGAATCTGTAGAGCAGCAAGTTTCTGTTAAAGTCAATCTGCTTAGATCCTCTCTGGTCATTTGTTTAAAACTTGTTTATTCCCAGGACACAGGCGTGTCCAGCACACCTTAGTTATTCTGTATGAGTTACCAAGTCAGACTGTCCTGCTATAGTACTTAATATTTTCTTCTGCTGTCTGTATATGTTTCATTTTTAAGCACTTTATGTAGGAAACAATTTACAAGCCACAGACCCGGTCTTTATATAATGGTCCTTTTTCTTGTGTAGTGTCCATGCACAAATACCTGTGCCCTGTGAACACTGGCACACACACACACACACATTTCAACATCTGTGTAGTAAAGTGTTTTATCAGGTTTTAATTTATTTCTATATTATCTATAACATAAATCCTAACAGGAAAACTTCATTGTTCTCAAGGCCTGCTATTTTCCAGCCCCCATGTTCCCCTTGTGTGCCTTGACTACCCAGAATAACGTTAATTGATATCTGTATCATGTTCATGTCTAAGACCTTGTATTAACAGGCATGTGTGAGTAGAGTGACAGATTCTTCTCACATAAAATGAATAGTTAATTACATAATGTGATACAGTAGTAGGAAAATAGCCATCTGGATAAAAAGATGTGATTTTACAATCAGATATTCCTATTTTATATTTATTTTGTTTATTTTTTTGGAAAACCACTGTGAGCATTTTTACCCATGTTAGGGAAATTTAGAATTAATTATTTTTATTGTTTTTATTGCATTGTTGTTGTTTTGGAAATTTATTAGCTGCTATTTTACACCATGTATCCTGTAATAGGAGAACTTTATTTTCCTGTATTTTTGCTTGTAGCTCAACTTTCTGATGGGAAGGAGAACACCAAGACAGGTAGTGAGTCCTGCATCTTCTACTAAAAAAATGAAGGAATACAATTAGTAGTAAAAAGAGTAGAAATGTAGGATAAAGCAATTAAAACAAATTCCATCAGCAGCATTTGAATAAATCTTGAATCTGTCCTGGATTTTAGGCCCACTTTAACAACACCCTTAGTTATCTCCAGTGCTTTCTCAAACTGCATTTGTGCCCTGCTTTACAGAGTCTCCTGCTTCTGAGGAAGTGAAGGAGATTCCTTCACCTTCTTCTATGAGTCCTGGACTGATGGTGGAGAGCTCAGGGAGTGTCTGCTCAGGTGATGCTGAGCAACCTCCCTGCAGTAGTGTGGAGGTAAAACGTTTAAATCTACTACATCTTTAATTCTTAAGTGAAGATGCTCCTGTTTTCTCTGGAATAGACAGTCTGGGATAGGCTGAGGTAACTAATATTTATTTTATAGAAGGAAGATTCCAGCTTTGAGCCAGAAATGCCCCAGTCCAGCGAAGAGTGCACTGTTTTTCTCCCAGAAATTACAACACCAGCTGATGTGAGATCTGGACTGAAGAGGAAACACTCAGGGAGTGATGCTGGGCAACCTCCCTGCAAACGTTTTAAGGTGAAACGTCCACTACATCATTAATCCTTGAGAGAAGATGCCCGTTTTCTTGATTTCTGTTATATTCACATTAAGAGAACATATAGATAGAATAAATAAACCCGAACAGATAGATCATGAGATCCAATATTCCATTCACAGAAAGAAGAGAAAGAGATCGAGTTACTTGTCAAAGCCCTGGAGGAGCTGAGGCTGGAGGACAGTGTAAAGACCCATTTAGAAACATTTGGTAAGTTAACAAAAAATAAATAATTAAATAATAAAATCAAACCTTCACATGCATGCAGATATCACTTCTAAGTACAATGCACAGTGTGAAATGTGATATCTGCTCTGAAAGTTTATTATATTTGTTGGTCTTTGAGAGCTGTTTCCAGAGAAATGTCCATCATTGTATTTAGAAGCTGTTTCACATTTCACAAAGCTGATCCACATTTAATAAGGAATTCCTCTATATGTAATCAAACCTGCATTTTTTTCACCAAGACAAGCCTAGAACTGGGTGCAGAGTCAAGTTTTGGGCCAATTATGAAAAAGCCCTTTTGTCATGTACAGTACATTTTCCATAATTTGCTATTATTTTCTATTTTGCACTGCATTTGTTCTCTCCTTTACAGGGTCTCCTGCTTCTGAAGGGATGACACAAAGTCCATCAGCAGTAAAAGCAAGATCTGGGAGGAAAAGAAAGACTCCACTGAGTACCTGCTCAAGTTTTGAACTTCCCTGCAAGCGTGCTAAGGTGAAGTGTTGGGCTCTACTACAAAAACTCTGGGCATTCATATTAGTTAATTAAATTCACCACTAACAAGCATTCAGTTAATATTTTACACTGGCTCTTTCATAATCAGAAATATGATGTCATTCATGAAACTGATGTTAATCTGAATCACAGCTAAACATTAAACTATTCTTTTTGTGTGAATTAATGACACTATAAAACTGAAGCTCAGTTGTTTTTCCCCTCTAGCTTCACCATGGTTAGCACCCGGAAGACATCATCCCATCATTTTCCAGACTCCTGGACCATCTGCCTTAATTTAAAATCTTTTTTAAAAATCTTTTTTAATTAAAAACAAATAAAGAAATTACTTTGTAATGACAAAAAAGTTGTATCTATCTATGTTGCCACAAGTTTCTAATTTCTGCAGACAAATGAGAGAATGAGAGATTTGGTGGGGAACAAGAAACTCTCACTAATCATCAGATAACAAAAACACCTTTTTAAAAAGCAAATAAGAAAATGTGATTCATCAGACCAGGTCACCTTCTTACATTGCTCCGTGGTCCAGTTCTGATGCTCACATGCTCATTGTCAGTGCTTTCAGCGGTGCACAGGGGTCAGCATGGTCACCCTGACTGGTCTGTGGCTATGCAGCCCCATATGCAACAAACTGCTCTGTGTATTCTGACACCTTACTATCAGAACCAGCATTAACTTCTTCAGCAATTTGAGCAACTGTAGCTTGTCTGTTGGATCTGACCACACAGGCCAGCCTTCGCTCCCCACGTGCATCAAGGGCCTTGGCTGCCCATGACCCTATTGCCGGTTCACCACACTTCCTTCCTTGGACCACTTTTGATAGATACTGACCACTGCAGACCAGGAACACCCCACAAGAGCTGCAGTTTTGGAGATGCTCTGATCCAGTCGTCTAGCCATCACAATTTGGCCATTCATCAATCTCGCTCAAATCCTTACTCTTATCCATTTTTCCTGCTTCTAACACACAAACGTTGAGGACAAAATGTTCACTTGCCTAATATATCCCACCCACTAACAGGTGCCATGATGAGATTATCAGTGTTCACCTGTCAGTGGTCATAATGTTATGGCTGATCTTTGTGTGTGTCTATATATATATATATATACACCAGAAGCAGCAACAGATGACTTTAATGTCCTCATGGATGAAAAGAAAGAAAGATGTGAGTTGGTTGATTCAGTAAATTAGCTCAGGTCAGGATAATCATATTTTCTGTCTACACCTGTTGATGTTAGTCTACCGTTGACTGAGCTAAGGTAAACATACACTGTTATTGCTAGGCAACTTCAGACAGTTAGCTAAATATTTAATGTAGATTAGAAGATTCTGTGTAGCATGAACACAAGTTCACTTTAAACCGCGTATTTTCTGTCAGCAGTGTATGACAAGCAGACTCTGGATGTTAGTTTAATGTTAAACTCAATATGATCATAACTTGGTCATTTTCATATCAGAGGACAGATGAGGTGGAGCTGCTTCAGAACAGAGAGGGTGAGACAGGGAGAAGCAGTAGCAGCACAATGGTACAGGTAGGTTATGTGCTGTATGAAGGACCAGGTGATTTTGGTTTGTTGGAGATAAAAGGGAAGAAGTGTACATGATAAGTAGTGAATACAGTTTGAATATTATCAAATTAAATGCTGTTCTTGTAGAAGCCAACGTGTGTGTTTAGATGTTTAGAATATTTTGTTAACATGGTCACATCATCACATGGGTATGGTTTCATATTATTTACCTGCTCACTTGTGTAGTGGGAAAGAAGCAAAGGGTCAGGCCCTGATATTTTTATTGACCGTTTCCATATAGTTTTAGTTCTGATGAACTTTTGTTTATTTTTATTTGTGTCAGAGGACATATTAGGTGAATTGGCTTCAAGACAGGGAGGATGAGACAGGGAGTAGCAGCTCAGAGTTGCAGGTATGTGCTGTGTAACGGGTCATATAATTTAATTTAATTATATCTCATGTCAGAAACAGGCTAGCACATTTTCATCTTTCATATGAGAGACCTGAGGGGACAGGTGCAAGTGAAGAAGTGCAGGCAGACAAGCAGGAAGCTGAACCCAACCATGCTAACCCAAAGCTCATTGCAGTGCAGCAGCTCACCAGCAAAACACTACGGTTCCAAGAAAAGTGGTACCGTGAATTTCCTAGACTCCACTACAGTCCAGGAGTCAATGGAATGCTATGTTTTTTTCTGTGCTTAAGCTTTTGGGCATGAAAAATCAAATTTGTCCAAGAATGCATATCCAGCTTTTGTCAAAACTGGTTTCTGAAACTGGAAAAAGGCAACTCAAAAATTTTCAGAACCTGCAAATGCACACAAAGGTCCAAAGCAATACACCCGAAGTTGCCGTCCCCCACCCCCCTTCAAACCAAAGTTACACCCTTGCACAGATGTGGAAGAACTGTCAAGTAGACGTACAGGGAAAGTTTTTGTGCAGAGGTGAAATCATTTGTATCACTGTGTAAACTGGCAGCACAGAAATACCCTGTACTGTCAGCTGATGAAAGGTTCTTGATAATGAGAGAACCGTTCCTATTCGCATCTCCTTTCATTTCAATTTTCTCTGTAAAATTAGGCTCTACATAGTCTTTTTTATTCCAGAGATACCCCATTAATTCAAATGTGTGTTTTGCGCTGTTTTTATCCCACAGAATGATGTAATTTTTTATGCCGTGTAGACACTTGAGCTCCACTGTATCTCCTTCGGATTGAATCAGACCAGAAGGATTCTGCTGGACTTTGCTGCTGAGGGCAGAGTCTATAGTGAGAGAAATGGTGGATAATATTACAGTGAATTCAGATATTCTTAGAAAATTTGAATAGTTTTATCAAAGCCATATTTATTAAGATTGAAATAAAATACCTCATCGTCAAACTGCTGCATTTTTTTTTATTAGGAAAAGTTTAAGATGAAGCATGAGCTCCCTCTTGTGAGTTACTACTCCAACACCCTCATCACCCCAACCACCCACTGACCAGATTCACAAGTATCAAGCTTGCACCATTTAGATTAACAAAATTTCAGTGTCACCCAGAGAATTTTACATTTAACACTTACATTTATCTCACTTGTACATCTGAGCAGTTGAGTGTTAAGGGCCCTGCAATGGTAACTGGGTGAGATCCAACCTGTCCGCAAGTCTGCAATCTAAATTGCCCCTGGTCTGTCTGTCTGTCTGTCTGTGTCTGTACACTCCTTTGAATCAATCTCAACTCTAACTATGATTAAGCATTTACTGATAAATATTACTGAATGGTTATAGAGACAAAATAGTTAATTATAACCACTTTTCAGGGAAGACAATTTTCTCAAGAATCTCAATAAATGTAGTTAATAGAACTCAAAATGAATGGTGATGGGATGTGGCCCAACATAAATTGCATAAACTGTCATCAGCTGGAAGCTGATTATTTTGTGTTCTAATCCAGTTAAAACTGAGCATTTTGCCAATGCTGTTACAGTCTGTTCTTCACTAAAGAAATTAAAACACTTGGCTTATGTACAGTTAGTCTGTAATATCACTTGCATCAATAGGATTGCTTTAAAAAGTCATCCTAACTGGCCTGTTTTATTAGAAGTTATTATGACAGAAAATAGAGCTTGCAGATGATACTGAGAACCTTTAGAGCCTTCCATCCTAAAACTTTCATTTGTTGGTAAACAAATAAATTACAGCTTTAGCTCCGAATATTGCAAACTCCAGAGAATCCTTCTAAAAATGCTAAATACAAATCTCTGTACAGTAATCAACAATTTGACTTTTTTTTTAAATTAAATAAACACATTTTAATCTGGTTATTATCTTATGATAACATTATAACAAGTATATTAGCATAAACATGTGATTTGTCTTGAAGGTGTCACTGCTGTCAGAGTTGCTGTTATAGAAAAAAAAAAATCAACAGCTTATGAGAGTTGAACAGTCAAATTTACTTCATGTGCAAAAGACAGCTGTGTTAAAACAGATAATAACAGCTGTAGTGGTTGGTGCAGAGCTCAAGAGATGATGAGAACTGGTTGTTAGTTTTTGTAATAAAGAGAAGCACTCACTGGAGCACCTGACATGCACAATAAAAACAGAATGTGACACCATACTGCCCCCATCAGGCCAAAATCACTGAAAAAAACACAGCACTTACACTGACTACAGTTAGTTAAGCAGTTGGCTTAATGTTAGTATAAAGATAACACTTCCGGGGGACGACTGCAACAATAGTAAATCAAGTATGAAGCAAAATTAAAGAATGTCACTTTATTTCTTTGTGGTTATTGTTCAGATGTATACTGTAGAAATGTGTCTAACAGACAGTTATACAGGGATAAATTTGAGGTCTGCATTATAGTCTGGTGATAAAAGAAAAGACTAGATCTTTACCCAAAAGGATAGAAAATTAAGAACGTGTATGACTTAAAAAACATGGAATAATGCAGTTGACAAGGACAGAGAAATGATCATCTTTATTACATTCTTGAATAATAAATGGGTTCTTTAGTTTCCTTAATGTTTTAGAAAACATTACACTTTAAAATAAGGATGGTTCATAATAATAATAATAAATAATAATAATAATAATAATAAATCCATCTTTGAATAACAAGATCACGTCACAAACATTTCCTCTTTATGATCTGAGTAAGATTTTCTCCATAATACACAAGTGATTATTGCCCCTGGTTTTATTTACTCAGGGTTTGGACTGCACTGTAAGATGAAGACTCCTCCTTAGCATTACATGCCAACTAACCAATCTGCACAGATTACAGAGTATTACACAGATTACCTCGACCTCTACGAAAAAACATGCAAAAAATCGAAGCCGAATCGTCTAATGCGCAAAGCCTTGCTCTAATAACAGATAGTTGGACCTCGTGGGTAACAGAGTTACCTCACCCTTACTGTTCATTACAGAGCGGATTGGGAAAAAAGAGCGCCGTCCAACCCCGTCTCCTGTAATAAAGTCATACAAGCGCTAATTTTTATCTCTCACTATTTTCAGTACACTATGAATGTGTACAAGTTGATTTTTGCATTTAAGTAAAATAAAGAGAATTGCAACTAAAACCAGTTTTGTTCTTCTTAACATACTTACTGTTCCTGTCACCTAAGCAAAGAATAATGGGGGAAAAAAACAAACAAAAAAAAAACCTTTAATTTGCCAAGCCATCCGAACCGAACCGAAAAGAAAACCGTGGTTAAAAACCGCGGTACGTATTGAACCGTGGGTTAACTGTATTGTTGCATCCCTAATGTCTAATCAGGGTTACAAATATGGGAAAACAAAATGAGATAAAATAGACCATGTTCTGAAATTCTTAATTCAATGTTCTTAATTCAAGCAAAATCTCCTGATAAGACACTTACTGGATGAGGTGTTCAGCCATTCTTAAAGCAGCTGAAGAGAATCAGTTCATAAAAAACATCCAGGAAGTTGTAGTGGTGGACCTGCACAGAGAAGAAAAGGTAGAAAAATAAATTAGCTTTACATATTGAAGTCCTGTTTTCTATATTAGCAAAATATTTTATATTTAAACTGTAATTTCTGTAATTTCACACATCGGACCCAGAGAGCTCTGCTTTAATCGATTCCTGATTGGAAGGCGTCCTCAGGAATCGAATCAGGGCCTCGTAGGCCAACTGCACACCAACTGCATCCTGTTAAAACAAATGAAAAAAACAAACAAGTTCTGGTTGTGGATGCTGGCAAGCAGAGTCTGAATATAAGATAGCACACATTATACGTTAAAGCAGAGTGGACTTTACCTGTGCAATAACAGCAGCTGAATAAAGGTTTAACTCACAGCGAACGCCTCGCGGACAGCAGGCACCTTCAGGCCGATGTCAGTCAGCTAAGAAACAAGAGATATAAATGCTTAGTGTATGTTAAACATACAATACACCATTACACCACTGAACAGTGAAGAGGATCGTACCAAATAAAGGACACCTCCATCTCCTCTGGGTTAAGGCACTGATCACTCTCCTGCAAGCCAAATCATTAAATCATTAAAACACACAGTAAATTTTACAGCCTTCCATTCAGGGGAATAGCAGCATATGTAGATACACATCAGATCTGAATCTCTGAATTACCTCAGAGTCGTCCTGATCCCACTCCCAAGTGGAGGTGTACATTGTCCATCTGCAGCCACATACAGGTAAGTACAGGTTACCGTTGTAATGGTTTGCTGTTGAATAAAAATAAATAAATAGTGACAATGCAGACAAATAAAAGTACAACTGACAAAATTCCAAAAGTTACTGTCTACAAAATACACTTCATGACAGTGCAATAAATTTACCACGTAATAATGTGGCACGATGAAAGACGTCTCCACTCGGTTACAGGAGATGAATTCAGTAACCCTCCCAGATTCAGCCTGAAGAGAACAAATTAAAGTGAACACAATTAGTCACTGCAATTAACAAAAGTTTTGTGATGCCTCAATAAATAATCCCTTACCGTATGCCAGAGAAACAGTCCTCTATGGTGGTTTGATAAGGGAATCCCTGCAAATGACAAAAAGCTGAAAGTCAAGATCTATTTCACAAACGCGTGCGTCTAATAATCATCAAGCTCAATTCTCTTCCTCAGAGTAATTAAGTCTGTGATTTCTATGTGACTGAAGCAGTGTGTCTTGGTGGTTTTAAACCAACAAAGACGTCTCTGTGAGCCCCTTATCATCCGCAAGGAGTATGTCTTGATGTCCACCGAGTGGAAATAGAGAAACAAAACTAAACATTAGAACTTGTACAGAAAGGTGTTTGTACCTCAGCTGCTGCACTGTAGAATACCTTCAGCTGGGACACAGGTAAAGGGTCTTGGTGTTGTTCATTGAGCAGCAGCTGAATGTTTGGCTCAACAAACTTCACACACAAACACAATTAGTCACTGCAATTAACAAAATTTTACAATTCCACAATGAATAATCCCTTACCTGAATGCCAGTGAATCTCTCCTCATAGCTAGTATAATAACGGAATCCCAGCAAATGACAATTAGATGAAACTCAAGATCTACAACTAGGGCTGCATGATTATGACAAAAATCATAATTGTCGATTATTCCCTTGAAATTGTAATTGTGATTCTTAATTACGATTATCATAGTTCACATTAAATGGTGTTTTGAATAGCTTTATACCATTGTTTGAAGCAACTGCATGCCATATTCTATAACAGTTTTTATCTTGGTGACTTTTTGATCCTATTTCTTTGAGGGTGGAGTCATCAGAGTGTATCTCTGAGACTTGATGGTCAATTACCATACTAGTATTTATGGAGCTGAGAACTCCTTTTTCTATTGACAGAACAGCCAAATGATGGAGTCTGTTCTGACCCATTGTTCACCTAAGTCATGTCTGTATTTTAACTTAAATTCTGCATTAGTTGAATAATAGAAAGTCATGATGTTCAGACTGTAATGTCTTAGTGTCTTAAATTATATTTTATTTAGATCTATCTTTAGGCTTATTTAATTTAAGGATTTTGTACGTCTTGGGTAGGGAATAATATTCAAAAGGGTCCTTATGTCAGGGGTTTTCAGAATCAAAGACAGTGGGCCTCCTTTTTGACACAACATACATTTGTTAGCCGACTTTTATCAACTGTGTTAACAATAAAAATTAAAATGATCTGAATAATAAGATTGTTGTGTTTTCTGACCATTTTTTTTTTTTATTGCTGTCCGCTCAAGGGCTGTAAGGTATTTTAGTCACGTGGTGTGAAAGCGGCGCTGCGCGGACTGATAGGTGTATGACATTAAAGTATTGCGAGAGCGGTTCTAGAGCATATTCGAGTGCACACTCTCGTGGTATTTGTTTGTGTGTGTGTGTGTGTTTGTGCGTGCACAGAGAGATGTCAGACAAAAGTCATGTCTTTTCGGTTCTAATTCTTGATTCTTCTCAGCAACACTTTGCAAACAAGTTGATGTTTCTTTATCAGCGCACATATTACACAAAAATGCTCTTCTAAAAATCACGTCAATTCAAATATACATGAATATGATTCCACATCATCGAGGTGAGCAGCACAATTCGGGACCTCCCCAATACACAATTCATGAGTCTTTGAAATGTGGAGGGGGCATTCCGGAGACCAAAAGCCATGACTGCATACTGGAGGAAGTTGCCCGGGGTAGCAAAGGCAGAAATCTCAGATGCCCATGAAGTGAGGGGTACCTGCCGATAACCTTTTAACAGGTCCAGCTTGCTAGTAAACCTGGCTGTGCCAACACAATCTACACAATCCTCCGTTCTAGGAAGGGGAAAGAGTCGATAATCGGTACAAAAACGATGCGAGACCAAGGGCTCACTATGGACAGCTAACCCACATTTAAAGTAAGTACTCTGTTTCTTCCTTCATAATTGTTCACTTAGCTGGGGTTGTTCTACATGGGTGCTGCCCGATCACCTCACCTAACTTTGTGTGAGATGGGACATCAGCAAACAGACCAGGGAATCTTGTAATCAGGGCTTTGATAACCTCCTGGAAAAATATAGGCCACCCTGCCAGTTTCTTAACAGAAAGGTTACACAGATTTAGCTGTCTGCTCTAAAGGAGTTTCTAAAACTTTGTCTGTAAGCTTCAGGCACGCGCTTATTCACATGAAGAACAGTAGCCTTAACAACTTCATATTCTAGACTCTGTTCAAGAGTGAGAGCGGAGCAGGCTTCCTCAGCTTTTCCTGACAGTTTACACTGCAACAACAGCGTCCACAAACTTTTAGGCCAGTTTAACGTTGTGGCTATTCGCTCGAACACAGAAAAATAAGTATCAGCTTCCTCTTCAGGCACTAAACCAACATTTCGGCTAACATCGAAAGCAGGCTGGTGTTACCCGTCTCAGACCAAAGACACCCGACTGAGCAAGTAGAATACACAGTGGTGTCAATACTGCAGAAAAATCAGAGAGACACATTAATATGCTGCGAGCTCTGGAGATGTTTAATGAACTCTGCATTCTTTCCCTTTTCTTTTATAATGTTATCATGAATTGAAGGTATTCAGTTTCAAGAAAACAAACAGTTTGTAAAATACCAAAAATTAAAACAATAAAACTCAAACTCCATGTAAACTCGATGTGAATGCCATGTATTCTAATAAAGTCCATGTATTCAAATAGTCCATGACTGTCTGTGATTCAATGTGGCACATGTAAATGAACAATACATTACATTATACATTCATATCATTAATAGCAATTCACATCACAAATGTTTTTCCCTTTTTTTAATCCACTTATTCACTGTCCACATAATCATAAACAAAACATAAAAACTATTTTTGCCTTTTCATTAAGCAGGTCTGCCATTTCGTTTCACCCTGTGTTTCACATGGACGTAGCCATTTTGGCTCAACTACAATACACTCGCCGCCATCTTGGCTCAACTCAAACTGGTTTCAACTCTGATACAAAACAGACATTTAACTCACATCCACGTCCACATGTACTTATAATCCATATATAAAACTCTTCAAACACACCTATGAACTCATTTTGTGTACCTGCTTGTTTATCTGTCACTGTTTCTTGACACATTTGTTCACGGATCACACAAATTAATCACCCTTTACAAAATCTAACAAAATAACCGTTTCATTAAAACAAACTGCATTTATCTACACTCACATGTATAACAAAACATCATGACTTATTTAATGTTGTTTCAAGCGATTATCAAATCATATTTTGCTCACCTGCGAGTTCTAGAGATGTTTAATGAACTCTGACCTGAGCTCCGCAGTTCAGTGTCTCAAAAGCGCTAAGCGCCCTCTAGAGGAGACACAAAATAAAACACTTTCAGAGTTAGGGCAAAATACAGAAAACATTACTAAATTAAATTGAACATCATGTGACCTTGTTTCACTGTTTTGTGGGATGTCTACTTTTCTTGTAGACGTACACTCTCTTTACACATTTGTTTTCGACCCACTACACTGGTTTACTGGCAAGGTCAGGAGCGGAGCTAGCGGTGATGCTGGCGCGATGGAGACATCAGTCCCAGTGGGGGCAGAGGATGCTGCTGCTGATGGGCAGAATTTCCGTGGAAGAGGCACTGGCTTTGTGGAGCAGCCAGGTCGAGCTTCTTCCACTCCGCATCCAACTCCTTCTCCCGAAAGCGCAGCAACTGCATCTTACACTCTTGCCACTTTATTGGCAACCCCAAACTGCATCCCGGGATCTACAGAGCCGGCCTGAAGCAGCTCAAAATAGGCTTCATCACCCAACCAACTTCCAGGCTCCGTATCGGCACCCGCAGCGCTGGGAGCCTGAGGTGGCCGAGTAGCGACGCCCGGAAGCACCTCCCGCTCAGGTAAGATCTGCTGCTCCACTAGTACCTCATACAACGCGGCTTTAACCACATTCTTGCTAGTGGGTCATGAAACCGAAATATTAAAGAAGTCGGCTATCAATAGCAGATGGTCTTTCCGACATTTCTCAAAAACTTCTAAAGTAAGACACAACGTAAAGTAACCAAATCAAATAATTTCTCATATTATATATATAATGTATACACTATATTGCCAAAAGTATTCGCTCACCTGCCTTGACTCACATATGAACTTAAGTGACATCCCATTCCTAATCCATAGGGTTCAATATGACGTCAGTCCACCCTTTGCAGCTATAACAGCTTCAACTCTTCTGGGAAGGCTGTCCACAAGGTTTAGGAGTGTATTTATGGGAATTTTTGACCGTTCTTCCAGAAGCGCATTTGTGAGGTCACAAACTAATGTTGGACGAGGAGGCCTGGCTCTCAGCCTCTGCTCTAATTCATCCCAAAGGTTCGGGTTGAGGTCAGGACTCTGTGCAGGCCAGTCAAGTTCCTCCACACCAGACTCTGTCATCCATGTCTTTATGGACCTTGCTTTGTGCACTGGTGCACAGTCATGTTGGAAGAGGAAGGGGCCAGCTCCAAACTGTTCCCACGAGAACAATAGGAAAGGAGTGGCACAAAAAAATACACACAATAAAGCAGGATTCACAGAATCACCTGCCAGTTCCCTCTCTAGGCCTGGCAGGGAACTGTCCACCTGTTCCTGACAGAGTTGGAGCTATATATATTTATTGGATGGAAGTCCTGCCCACAACTGAGTTCATGAGTTATTTTTTTCAGTGCAGATGGTATTTACAGTACATTCTGGGAAGTTTTAGGAGATGACTTGCTAGCAGTACTCATTGATAGCTTGACCAGAGGGTCATTGCCTGTGGGATGCAGGAGAGCGGTCATCACATCCTTTTACTGAAGGTATTGTCAAAAACACTAGCTACCAGATTAAGAGAAGTGATTGGTCACCTCTTTCATATACACCAGACATATTGTAAAGGGCCAGGTATTGAAACACGGACAAAACTGAAAGAAGACAAACTCCTCTGAATATCATCACCCAAATGAGGATGAGCTTCCCTTCTGAGCCTGGTTCCTTTCAAGGTTTCTTCCTCATATCATCTTAGGGAGTTTTTCCTCACCACTGTCACCTCAGGCTTGCTCATTAGGGATACATTTTAGACATAAATAGTAACGTAACTTAAAATAATAGTAACTTTTTTCATTTTAACATTATTTCTGTGTTTCTATACTTCTGTAAAGCTGCTTTGAGAGAAGTGTTAAAAGCGCTATACAAATAAATTGAACTGAATTGAATTTGCTTGATCTTGTTTTCATTTCTGTGATCTCAGAATCACAAAATCCTGGAGGAACTGATTAGATACTGAAAGTAGAATCACATTGTTTTCTGTTTCCAAAACTGCAATGTGGCAAAAATTGAATTCTGTAACTTTTTCTGTACGTTTAAATATGTTGATGCTTTTGATGCATAAGGAGTCAAAAATCAAATGGTGTGTATGCCTTTGTAACATATGCAGGCAATTTAACAAAGGTTTTACTGAATGATCTGTACCCCTGTAGACTATTTAAAAACAGCTGGAGTTTAAAACACAGAGACTTACAATTGTTTATTAAAATAAAGAAATAAAGAAGTGAAAGTCTAACCAGTGAAACTGTGTGATAAATTATAACACAATTAATGTGACATCACATTAGGCATCACATGCCATGTAAATGTAAGTAAAAGGGGGCGTGGTCAACAGCAGGAGAAGTAAAGGCAAGAAACAACCTTCTATACTTTTTACTAATAAAGAACTTCATACTAATTCATTACATTTTTACCCCCCAACACACACACACAGGGATATAGAATTGCCAACACTAATGCAGTTGACATCATAAGTTTAGATACTAGCAGAATATGGAAAATGTAAAACAAACAAACAAATAAATAAACAAGAGGGATCATAAAAATTGCATTTTATTTTTTTTATTTAGCTCTGCTTTTACATAAAGTTTACATATAGTGCACAAGATACAATAAAAAACTGAATTAACACAAATGAACCAGTTCATAAGTTTCTATAAGCCTTACTAATAATGTTTTCATTTATTTCATACCTAGTAGCATAACACAAAAAAGTGCTACATGACTGGGTTAGAGCATCTCTACATCTATACATAGCTATATATGTACACACAGATTTATTTGATTATTTATTTTTATCTTATACAATTTTACACTATTTCTTGATATTAGTAAGGAAATACTTCTGGTATAGATAAAGGTACATCTCATCTTATCGTCTAATCTAAGTAAGATTTTAGGTTGTTGTTCTTACATAAAGCATTATTTAGGGAAAATACCTTAAAAAATTTCTATTTCTTCTTTTATTAATAATAAAGTTACGGCTTCATTTAAGGATGTTTAACTATAATGAAGTAACTTGTGCATTTGTCAATACTATTCCATGTAAACAAATCCACTAAAATGTGTAAGATGGTGTCATCTCAGATTTTTGATCCTTTACAATTAGAATTTCAGACTTTAATCCTGACAGGTTGGGTCTTGAAGGATTTTTGAAGGCTATCTGTATTTTATTGTCATTTTCATTTCACATTGTAGTGAATGATTAAAAGTTTCTGACACTCTTTAAAAAGGATTTGTATTTTAGTGAGAAATGAATTTCATGTGTTTGTGTTGAAAAGATGCATAGAAATGATTTTGATGCATAGAAATGATCGGAAGGAGGCTGTAATAGATGAAATTCAAATATTTTATTAAAGATTACTAATTAAGCACTATAATAAAAGATGCAACTATTTACAGATTTTGAACTATTTACAGATTTTGAACTATTTACAGATGAAGATCTACATAGAGGGATGAGGGAGGAGGGGGTGATGGGGGGCTTAATAGGAGGATGAAAATAGGAGGGTTAATAATGTTAGTAACAATATAAAATATTTGAAAATGTTAGAATTTAATTACAAAGTAAATTTATACTTACCTGTGGAGAGCTTGAGCAATGTAGGGACAAAATATGAAATGTAAAAAAGTATTAAAAGGGAATTAACTAGTGAAAAAAATTGTTTGTGTGTGTGTGTGGTGGGAAATGGGGAGGTGTGGGGGTAAGGGAAAGACATTGCTCAGAGTCTCTCCAAAGTCTTCATCATCTTCTCTATGTGCTGCTGGAGGAGATCCGTAACTGTGGCTGAGCGTAGAATACATCTATAAGGCCTGTAAGCTGACCCTATCAACAAATTACACACACACACACAAATCCAGTATTATGTCACTGTCTTACAGATACAATGGTGAGAATTTGTGTATCGTGGCATCAGAAGATATTCAACACTTACAATAAGCTCTGTGAAGTAGTTCTCTGCTTCAGGCTCCTCCTCGTCTGCATCCCACATGTTGATGAACTCCAGCAGGTGGTCCAAGTATCCTCCCATTAACTTTAGGAAAGAAAGAAGACAAGCTCTGTTAATGCCAGGCTTAAAATATGAGAAAAGAAAATGCAATAAAATAGATTGTGTTCTCAAACTACAATTCTAGCATCTCTTTTTAATCCATGTTAAGACTCTTACCGACTCAGGTGTTAAGTCGTTCGTCAAAAATCTGTACAGAACCCAGCAGAGCTGAGTTTCAGGGCCCCTTATCCTCCTGATGAAGGATCGAATAGTGTTCACTGACTAGAAATACAAAAAAAAAAGAGAACTTGTAAAGAAGGAGATGTTTGTAAGTTTGTGTGTGATGTGTGTGTGTTTGTGTGTGATGTGTGTGTGTGATGTGTGTGTATGTTTGTGTGATGTGTGTGTTTGTGTGTGATGTGTGTGTTTGTGTTTCATAATAACACATCAAACATTCTGTCACTTTCCTTACAGTAAAAACAGCTTGAGTAAAGGTTTGTTTACCAGAAAGGTATTGGATGGATCATGTTGATGTTCATACGGCAGCAGCTGAAGATTTGGCCGAACATCCTTAACACACACAAACACAATTAGTCACTGCAATTAACACAATTTTGCAATGCCACAATAAATAATCCCTTACCTGAATGCCAGTGAAACCATCCTCAGTGTGGGCAAAATAAGAGAATTCCTGCAAATAACGGGAAGATGAAACTCAAGATATATTTTATTAAAATGCTCTTCTAAAAATCATTAATATCAAATCTCTTCATCAGAGTAATGAATACTGTGATTACATGTGAGAGGGAGGAGTCTGCAATGTGGGAGGGAACACTTCGGCAGACGCTGTACAGCTCACCAGTCCTGAGAAACTGTGAAAAATAAAGCATGAAGATCATAAGGGCTTTTTATCATAGCAGTTTCATACTAACACACTGAACATTCTGCTGCTTGGAAAATTCAGAGATTGCTTTTAGTAAGTAAATGAAAGGTTTGGTTACCAGAACAGCAGCTGTAGGTACATGGCGGCGTATGGTGGGATGCAGCAGAGAGATCGGCTCAACAACCATGACAGAAGGAGCCCTTGGTGTTTCTCTTGGGGTTTTAACAGGAGCTGTAATAAATTGGTTTTATTTGTATGTGATTCATAATTATAACTTCAATTACAACTAATATTTTCTATCGTACATATAAACCAATAGTCAAGTTTATGAGTTGTATTGTGATGAGATTTCAAAATGGGTAGACATGTTTTCAAGTGCACTAGCTAACCATTAAATATATGCTATAATTTATAGCCAAGCATTAATTTAAAATACTTTTTTAACCTTCCACTCATTTTTATTTTTGCTCTAATGAATAAATTATTTATCTTAATGATCCTACCAAGTTAATTATACAGGCTTACTAACAGTGTAGTTAAACCTGTGTTTTCCACACCCGGAAATGAGGATTTTTCTATTTAAAAACACATTTTATGTACTAATCTTAAATGAACACATGTCTGAACAACAGAGAGAAAGGGAGAAGTAAAAATCTTTCTTTTTAATGCAGAAAAGTTAATAATATTGTGAGTTTGTTAGCTAGTTCACTCGTGAATAAACAGACAAATATCAGCATTAGTATTCAGCTTGTGTAAATTCACTGTACATGTGACTGATTAAAGTCTCAAAAACCTCCTGTCCCTGTCCATCATCCAAAATCTATCTAAATATTATACTGTATAATTATTTACACCTTCACCCGACTTCAGCAAGCTTTATACTCAATATGATATTGTGTACATGAAATGATTAGCGAAATGCGCTAGCTAGCTAACATACATCTGTAATCAAGTCCTTTAGGGCGCTAACTGGATAATCACTAGTCTAATCATGATTTAGTGTAAAACCAGTACTCAGGGTTGTTAAGTGACCTTCTGATGGAGGAAATATTTCACTGTGGAAATGAAATAAATTCTTAAACCAAGCTTAATGATTTTATTGTGTGATTTAAACCAGTAGCCAAGTTCGCTAGCACGATAACTAGCATGAGGCTAATTCGCGGCAACAGATGAGGTCGCTTGTGAGCTACATAACATTAGACTGTAACTGTAACTTCAACTGGATTTATTGTAAAATCAGTGAGACATTAAAGTCACGTGGTAGGATAAAGCTCTTCCTACCTTGAGGAGATCTTTTTCCCCGGAGGCTGCGGGAAATGAAGTAACTCACACCGGTGGAGAGAGTGACCAGACCCGCAGCACAGGCGATCTCACCCAGGGTCAAGCTCTTCAGGTCTTGCAGCATTACGCGGAAATCCATCGCAGAGTCAGAAGTCCTTCGTCGGGAGTCGCTGTTCGTGGTGTTGATGAAGTCCTTCGTCGGGAGTCGCTGTTCGTGGTGTTGATGAAGTCCTTCGTCGGGAGTCGCTGTTCGTGGTGTTGATGAAGTTCTTGGGATGTTCAGTTGTGCGCTGTTCAGATGAAGAGATGAGTTTTTGTAGAGCAGATGTTTGTCTGTATCCAAGGAGCAAATGCCGAGTTATGATTTTAAACTGCTCGATGTGACGCGTTATCACCATGGAGACAGTTTAAACACAAACTATTCAAAGAAGCGAATACGCATGCGCACGTGACGTCTAAAATGCACAGATTCACGCGGCTCGAGACCCAACGTGGGAATACCTGAGATGCGGATTGGGGTCACGCAGATGATGATGATGATGATGATAATTATTATCATTATTATTATTATTATTATTATTATTATTATTATTATTATTATTATTATGTTTGTTATCGTTATTAATTATAATTTTAATAAAGTAATTACTATTATTGTATTGTTCTTATTGTTAACACATACACTTTATTATAGACCGTTGTTGCTCTAACTGTGTGAAGAGCTTTGTAAATATGAACACAGTACTCATAAATGCATGTCACTAACTGTCAGAGAAATTGTAAAACAAATCCAACAATCCCTTTGCGCCATCTGCTGGAGAATCGATGAAATGACATCAAGTAATCTGGGGCAATTTTTGTAAACGTTTTCTGTTATCAAGCAAATTTCTTGTCTATACTTTCTTTTTACCACTGTATTTTGTAATAAAGTTATAACAATAATAATAATTCATTATAATTCTATTCATTCATACAATTTCAGTAATTTATCTTCTTCAGTTTATAATAATAATAATAATAATAATAATAATAATAATAATAATAATAATGATAATAATAATGATGATGATAATAAATTGTAATCTGATTATAAAATAGAGAAAATATCAAGATAAAGTATCTTGTGTAAAAATTAATCTTGTTATTGCACAATTCTCATATGATATAGTAGAAATCCCCAAATGTATTGTCCAGTTTGTGGAAGGGGCTACTGGGAGCAGTGCTGGTTGTACAGTCTCACAGCAGCAGGGAGGAAAGACCTACAGTACCACTCTCTCAAACACTTGGGGTGAAGTAGCCTACCACTACAGGAGCTGCCCAGGGTCATCAGAGTCTTCCAGAACCTGACCATCATCCTCCTTTCTCCCTCCACCTGCACTGGGTCGAGACTGCATCCTATGAAAGAGCTATCTTTATAATTTTATCCAGTCTCTTCCTGTCTGCAGCAGAATTGCCACTGCCCCAGCTGAAAAAGAAACATAAAAATGACAGATACTACCACAGAGTCAAAAAAGATCTTGAGGACTGCCCACTGCACTACAAAGGAACTGAGTCTTCTCAGCAGGTACCATCTGCTCTGACCTTTGTTGTAAAGTGCAGTGGAATTGTCTGTCCAGTCCAGTTTATAGTTGAGATGAACACCCAGGTACTTACCATTGAAACCAGAAGTTTACATACACTGTGTCAGAGCCTCTAAAATCTCCAAATTCACAAGTCTTACTCAGTGTGTGCAGTTCCACAAGGTACTGGTCAAAACTCACTCCTTGTGTCTGGTCAGCAGAGAAGAACTTGTATCTCTCAAAAGTGACATTCTTACTTGGCAAGAAGATTATGGAACATGTGCCACACACAAGACCTGAAATAATCGTTTGGTCTGAAAACTACACACCTGGCAACACACAAACATCATCTGACATTCACTGAATTTAACTAGATGGCTGTTCCTGAGAAAATTCAGCAACTTATTATTTCAATCAATTTATGCACTAGGCTTTCTCACAACAAATCAATCTCACTGTTGGATATATAATCTAATGATTGTCAGGTAGTTCTAGGTTTCCCCTTGTTTTATATAAACTGTATCCGATACTGCCATCCTGTGGTGAGATTGAGAATTGACCTAATACAGGAGACTTACTAACAGTTACCACAGAGTATAGAAGTAAAGCATTAAGTCTCTTTATATACTTTCACAAGAAGACCAGCCTGTAACCACTTAATGAAATAAAATAATAAATGAATTAAATGACATGAATGAAATTTGTTTTTATACTTGTACTTCTTGTATATAATAAATAGTTTTTCTTTTCTTTTCTTTTTTAAACACTTTTCAGTTTCAAACATCTGAATCAGTGTTTATAAGGTCTGGTGAATTTCCTTCAGGATGAATGTAAAAGTTTACAGAATTGCCATATTTGGCTGAGGGTCTGTGTGCTCAGCTGTTTAAAGAGGCAGAAGGCCATCATACAGAGGTGGCAGCAGGAATAACACAGACTACTGACTTAACACCTTACTACACACTGTGTCACTTTAAATTTCATTCATCTCAGGTTACTTTTACAAGCATTACTGCACTTTAAAGCTTTGAACCCATGTGTGTACTTACCCCCACTGTTACCCATAGCCCCTCCCTGCATGCTTCTTATTCCTGTTGCACTTTATATATGTCTCGTCAGCACTATGAAATGTCATACATGTGTCTTAGACATTGAGTCCAAGAGAATTATTATTTCATCTCATCACACTGTATGTGGCTGTGATTATCTTGACATACCGCATCGTTAAAGCTCTGTGAAGAGATTCTGGCACTTAGGTTTAAAACACTTAAATCCTCATTATTCCCATCCTGCAGTTCTGTTATTTATTTTAAAGTAAATTGTTCTTCATAAGTATACCAGTAATTGTTAAGAAGTTTCTGTCAGTTCACATTTCACAATACAAATCAAATCCAGCTCCAAGAACAGATTCAGGGTCTAAGGTGATCTGTTATAAAGACGGTATAAGCTTTCATATAAGCATTTCTTTAATGTTAACTAATGCAGTAAATAAAGTAAGTTAACAGAGCCTTAATGTAAAGTGTTATCACAGTATGTTTATATGGTTTATTACTCACATAAATAATTGTAATGTGATAAATGTATTGATTATGTCCACTGAAAAAAAATCAGCTGAATCAGAATAAACCTAAGCTTTTAAACTTTATTTGTAGAAAACATTGTTTTCCTTCTAGGATTAAGCTCTTATTAATCCTTAATATTCTTAAATGGAGGCTTGTGCTCTAGTCATCTCAACAAAATTTGCATTAGTCCACCCCCACAGGTTTTTTTTTAACATTTCACAGGCTGAAAGGCTAAATTTGTCAAATGTCAGATACATTCAATCACCACAAAACAAAAGACTTGAAGAAACCAACTC